>NC_089324.1:15965130-16265130 GCF_036669915.1 Pocillopora verrucosa | reverse complement strand
GACCATTTCCTTTATTCAAGGGTGACATTGCAAGGATAATTCATAGGTGTGAAAGGGTTAAAGTGTCGCGTTTCATTTTTGATAAATTTAAGTGATCGCAAAGTTGAATTACATCACGTGGATTCCATCTCGCTGCATCCAAATTGGTGTAAATCCGATATGGCATCGTTCTATGTGAAAGTGGTTTTAAAGTTTGGTTGCATGCAATGTTGTTTTAATCCATTCCCGTGTTTTGAACTAAAGATTCAATTGCAGGCAAGATCTTTGGAATGCAAGCAACTGTGGGTGAAAGAACTGAGGGAAGTCATTCAGAATTTCCAGTTTGGTACCCTTAGAGAGAGAAGTAAGGACAATTACCTTTTTCCTAACAAAAAAAATCATGTAAAGCTGTAGTTATCCTCTTGAAATAGTTTCCTTAGAACAATGTCAGTATTGTAGCTACTGCACACTTACCCCTCCCCTAACCCAACAATCGGCAACTCAGATAACAAGTCAGGGTTAAGGGTGGGGAGGGGAGGGATAGGTGCGTAGGTGCTCAGCTAGAGACATCGTCCGAATGTTATACGGTAGAGCGAGGTTTTCATCACCGGAGTCCACTCTTCATGGATGAGAGTTGGAGCAGAGAGTTCTTTGAATGGATTGAAGTGATCACGCTTTTGTAGTTTTTATGGTCAATTTTTCCTCTTTTGAATTACTCAGTTACCAACACCATTCGGAAATTCTTAACAGTATTGTGACAGAGTTTATTATTTCACGCCATGCACGCCTCCAGGGCCTGGTACCTATGGATTTACACGAGTTTGTAGCCAATCGGGTTTAAAATTTTCCAAAAGTGGAATTGAAGGTTTTAAAATTGTCCTGATGAGACCGCTTTGAGAGTTAAAAGAAGACGAAAGGTAACATATTTTCTCAATTCTGCAGCGACCTCCATGACGAGCTCGACCAGTTCTGTGACAACTACTGCCTCGATGAAGAGCCGCGAGGAGAAAGCTGCTGACCGGTATGATTGCTTTCTCGTTAATGAGCTCAGTTTTCAGTTAAGCGCGTTGCTGGTATTTCTCTTGGTATATGGTTGTTTTAAGAAGTAAAGGTTTTCTTTTATCTTGCCGTAGGGAAAGTGGTGTTATAGAAGATGATACCATCTCGGGCGACTTCGAAAACTTCCCAGAAGGAAAGGTAAGAAAATTGGAGATAGGAGTAGGCAAAAAGAGAGAGATACAAAAAAACTTAAAAGATGAAAACCAAAAGTTTATTTGCTGCAATTTATCACTCTTACAATATGGTGACTTGTTAGTTTCGCCATTATGATTGTTTTCCGGTTTCTTAAGTTCCCATGTAAAGTTGTCAATTGATCGAAGTGGATATTAAGTAGTTTCCATTTCTTTCTTAAGTTCGTTATGAGATTACCGCAGAATTGCCGCCAAATTACCTCCTTTGGAGCTTTTTAGCACTAGCGCTGGTGATAGATCGAAACCTCTCACCAAGCATTGTGTTCTCTGAAGCCTTTGGATGAGCATTGAATGCGGCGAAGAGACCAATTTCTCCTTTTGTATCGTCTCGTGTTTGATTGATGATGTTACGAGAATATGCTCATGCATCTGGACAATTAAGATGATTGTCAGAAGAAAACTTAGCACCGAATGTATCGATAAGGTCTGTCGGCGAAACTTTTCATCCCAGAAATCGTGTTATGTGGGAATAAAAAGACACTTTGACAGACTCTTTAATGAGCATCCCCAAGCCATCAAAACGGCTTTACAACTTAATAAGAAACGCGAGACATGCCGTTACGTTTTGCCTTGCGACAAAAATTAAATCCTGATCTCTCTGAATCTTACAAATAGCCTTGAAAAATTGGGCATCCTACCAGAATGTACGCAAATCTTTAAAATAAGACTTCCCGAAGGGCCTCTAACTTCTTTTCGTACGGTTAAATCTTTCGGAGGCTTTCTTGCCAGAGCGGTAAAATTCCTTCATGTTTCGAACAAACAGATACGTTGTTAATTGCGGGAAGACGGTGACAATATTAAAAAATTATAACGGGATTTCGTGTGTGTTTCTAGTGATAAACCAAATGGGAATATTTTCTTTACCACTTCGAATGCCTCACACCAAAAACAGGTGACTGCGTTTGTCTGGCAGGGTCTGGACATGCTATTACTGCAAGTTCGCGCAACAAAACCTGAAACGTTAAGCTTTACTATTTTAAGAGAGGATTTGCCATCTCCAAGTGGTCTTGTGCAAGGTTTTAAAGGAAGAATCTCGATGTCAAGCAGAACAAAAATTAATCCTTTAATTAACCGTCTTACACGATTATCGGAGCTAGGCGGTGTAACTTATTTTACGCCCTATTCGTGTTTAACATTCCATGACCCCCTCTGGCTATGACCGTGACAGACATGTAGCCCGTCACACTAATGATTTTTACTCTATCCGTGATTGGTTAATATGTGAGAGCAATCCGCTTCACGGGACAGAAGTGCTTTTTTGTTTGTACGTGATAATCTAAAAGCTTAAAAGTAATCTGCAGTAAGACGGATTTCTTCATTCTATGTCCTACTATGCGATTCATCGGCTCTACGTGACAACCCTGTCTGCCCGATGACGACAGTCGGCAGAGGGGATTTATTTTGTGTCGTGGTGAAATATTCCAGGCTTAGTCGCGTAATGATTTGTAAGTGTTATTCCGGCCGCCATTTTGAATCAGCGATTGATTTAAGATCATGAACAGTCCACGAAATGGACGGACAAAGCGCGCATCTTCAACGTTACCGCTGTTATTTGAGCGGCAGATTTTGACACTGGACCCCAAGGTAGAGTATTTGATTGTTCTATCTATATTCCGTAGTCTTTTGTTTGTGAACGTAAGAGTACGCATTTACACCGACATGACTCCGTACTTTCGATACTTCTCGGCCTCGAAACGATCGTGCGTTTTCAGGACGCAATATCAACGACGAATTTGTACCGTCCAGTTCGCCTAAACCGCAGTTAAATTCATTTCGCTCCCCGCCGTGTTATATTGTCGGTTTCCAGTCCAATGCGAATCATGTGCGATGAGAAGTACTATCTCTTTGGTTATTTCAGTTTATTTTCCTCTTTGGTTACAGTACGAGTTGATTGAGTGCTTTTTTACTCATAGGCGTTCGTCATACCACTTAGTTCTTGAGTTTTGTCGTAGTTTCGCGTGAGACATTTCTATCCTTATTGTTCCACTAGACGTCACTAGTACTTGAACTTTTCGGCCGATTCATTCGAGTTCTAAACCTTTTAAATCAATACTGAACGATATTTTATCTACATCGTGCGCAGTTTAGACTTTGGTCTAATCCGATCGAGCCAAAAATTGGCGAAAACCCATCAACGCAGAAAATTCCGGTTTGAAGTTCGAATTAAGTTATCTTTTCCTTTTGTTTTCCTTTGTCTTGCATTTTTACAACGTGGCTGAATGTTCTCGTATTTCGTTCCAGAATTTTGCTTTGTTTTTGTAACTAGACTGACAGAATTTTTCCTGTTAACTTCGAGTTGAAGGAGCTTAAAGTTTCGATTTAGTTTTATGAGATAAAGCCAGAGGTTCATTTTGACGGCACATGCTGGTCATTTTAAAAAATTCAGTTGTCAGTTGTTTCACATATCTGTTCTAAAATTAGCTTACATCGCGATCGCCCGATGAGAATACGTGTAACACGCGCGCGCGAAATGTAACACGCGGAGATAAGGCTATCATTTTCTGCATTGTGGATGTACTCGTATCATTTGCTTCGTTTAGGGAAAGAAGCCAACGATATTAGACCAACAACTTCCTTACACTCCCGCTAATAACTTCTGCCCCCAGGTGATTCTTCACTGTCTGCCATGATTTTTTTTTTTTTTTAATGTAATGTTAGTACTGAGAATTTGATGTTTAACCAAATCTGTGACGGTTTCTTTTTCCTTCATTCAATTGTCAGTCTTAATATGTTTCTCTTTAAAAGCGTATGGGATGTAGTATAGAAAGCTTGCTTATGGTCAGGGGGATTAAATGAGCAAACATTATTGGATGTTTTCCTCTCAATTGGCAATTTTCTGGACCTCTTGATTCTCGGATGTAATTATCTTCTCGAAGTTTTTTAAACGAGAAACTAATGGAACAGGGAAATTTAGCAATGTTTTGTATTGTTAGTATCCTATCATCTTGCGGAATCTTAGACCCCTGTGACGATGTTTAATTGGGCTTGCAATTGTTTATTCAGAAAATAGGTATTTCCTCTCGATATTTCGAATTGGAAGAGGTGTTGAAGCTTTCCTTTTCGAAGACTAGGTACACTTTACGTGTTTTTAAAAACCATTGTATTTCCACGCAATTATTTTCTTGTGTTAAGAGTCGAAAACTTTAAAACTGTTTCGTTATGTTATTTCCTAAGAAACAATTTCAGTTCATTAGCCTCTCCTTGAGTGGCTACACTTGATGGTTTTCCACTCGAAATGGAAATTGAGAACTTGATCAGTTTAATATATACAGTTTAAAAGAGGAAATAAATTCAAATCATTGCAGAACCGATCCCTGTCTTAGTAATTTCCCGATTACATTACTTTTATTTGTCATCTCTTAGCTCCCCAAAACTGAAGATATTAATTTTTAATCCGAGATTTACTATCAGTCTCTTCTCAGTCGTGGGTTTTTTTTCCACGGGTGAGCTTGGATTGAGGTTGATTTTCGATAAAGCACTGTGAAATTTTGCATGCTTAAGCCGGATTTAAGCGAAAAAAAAAATACGTGAACGTGACAACAAAGGATTAACACAAACGTGAAACGTTTTTTTAATGGTGGTCTTTAAATTAGAATCTCGATGAAATTTTATCCATGATGTGGCTGGCCAGGTGAAAGCTCTCTAGTAGTGCTTCGCTGTTTGCGTTCTGTTTTTTTTCAAAGTTTTCAAAATTTAAATTGCAATTTTTTTTTTTATTTTATCTGGTCCATTTAAAACTTGAACCTCTTGGCTTTAAAAGAGTATTAAAGTTTTACACGGAAACTATAAGATATGCTTACTCCCTTCATGCAGCGCAATTGGATCTAGTGATAACATCACGTTTTTCCCATTCCAATGCAGTGAAGTGTAACGTGTTTTGATAATTCGCATATTCATTCTCCCATGTACACACAACATTGTACCGCACACATCCATTATTAGCATATAAACATGCTGCAATCGAAAGGGCCATGGGTTGTTTATTCCACATCGCCAATTCAGCTAATCTCCTTTTCTCCTAAGGTGTTGGAATACAACGATAATGTGTGGTCGGTCACCGAAAATTATAAGGCAGGAAATGATGAAGAGATCTCACTGAAAAAAGGTCAGCTCGTCGAAGTCCTTGTTAAACCACATGGAAGCTCCCGCTGGCGAGTTCGCTTGCTGTTGAGCGAAGGAATTCATCCCTCCGAAGGATGGGTTCCACATAACGCGTTAAAGCGTTCAGACGAGCGAGATACGAGGAAGAAACGGCATTCGGACATCTCCCATTCGAGCAGCGAAGGTGAGTCGAAGAATTCCGAAGTTTGGTTTGTCATGTTGGTGTGTGTGACTTTCCTATCATAGCGTGCATCTCTCGCCAGTTCATTGTTCTCTCAGTTTGCGTGTCTGTTTTAAAATGTGAATTTGACAAAGGTTTATAATTTCATCCTCCAGTTTCATTTGGTCAGGAGTAAGAAAGCGCGAATCGTTTTGATTTTCGATTAGCACAATGCAATAGCAGTCAGGGTTGCGTAGGTTTTCGCTTTGTTGCTCTGTTGACTTGGGCTTTTTATCCGTCCCTGCACAACAATACAGTGCAAAATTTTGTTTGAACTGGACAAACGTACAATCGTTCTAACAAGTAGCTTCTGTTTGTCGAGTTTTTTTATGCCTTTATAACTTCCCTTTCTATCATCAAAAGCGTTTTTGTCCGTGTTTTGAATCGAAACAAGAGAGATGTCTTGCACTATTCGTAAATTCCAAAGCTTTCGGAATGTGTCATGTACAAGACAACAAAGGTCGCTAGTTTCTTTTCTGTTTATGTGTTGCCTTTGTGTTTCGGGTTCTCTTTCTTTTCAAACACCCTGTCGTATTAATTTGTCCAATATAGCAACATTTTAGATAGAAACATGATAAAACAATCAATATTCGCAGTGGTGGAAAACTTTCGAGATTGATATTTCTCATTTTGATATGTCTAGATTATGGCAGCTTGTGAAATTAAAAGTCTGTTTTGTCTATCAACACTTCTCAACAGATCCATTCAACCTTAGCGACTTCTTTCTCCGTAGTAAACGTTTTGTTTAACATTCAAAATTCTATTTTCGTCATTTTCCAGCGAATATCTGCTTGTTCAGGCAGGTAATTGCGTTTATTGGCGGCTGCCTTTATGCTTCAATACGAACATCGTCTTTCTTATACTGTCAGGACAACCAATGTTTCCCAGATATCGAATTAATTGAATTTACCAACGTCGTATTAAATGTAAACTAGCTTGCAGTTAGACAATAATTGAATCATCGAGTTTCATTTCCTTTTCAAAACGAAATTTTGACGCGGTAAAAGATAAACAAAAGAAAATTGATATTTGGTTGGAACCTTTTTCGTCAGTGTTATATTAGACGCTGTCATGATGCCGGTGAACTAAGACAATTTTCTTCGAGACTCAGGGCCTTCAAATAGTTGGAAGATATCGTTATTTCTCTCAAATAAGTAATCAAATAACTAGTTATCGTTTACGCAAGGAGTTGAAAAGGGTCTTGCTCAAGTTTCTTTGACACAAGATAGTCATTCATTTATTGACGGATACGTTGGTAGAATGACAAAATAATTTGTCAGTATTCATCAGTCGCGGGTCAGTCGCACAGATTTTATTGGTGATGTGCTTCGTCGGGCCATAGAAAATGATTAAGACTTTGTTAATATGCTACTCTGTTTTTGCTGTTTGTTTTGTTTTTTTTTTAAGATTAAAACAGAACAACGAGAAGCGACTTCCTAACTTCTGAGCGGAAGTATTGTTTCCATGCGGACTTAAAAAAAAATGTGTCATCATATCTTTAAATGTTCGTATGAGGGCTATATTAGCGCTCTATCGAGTATTGTCTTTGTAGTTGTTTTCTGAATGAGGATAAAATATCTATATAATCCATATGCTTAAAAGAATACGTCGTGGTTGTTTTTTTTCCGGGATTTTCGAAGACCATTTCGTACGCAGCACCTGACAACGTATTGCGTTTTCTTGTCAATGTAATGTAATGCGTGGTTGTATTAACAAGTTTTGTGAGGCCACTTCAGCGCTAAGTGACTGGTCTTCTGTAACAATATACAACATGTCCCAAGGCCTACAACGATTGTACATGATTGATGGACATAAAGTGTTGTAGAAAGTTAATGTCCCTTCCAAGTACGATGAGTACATCTTTTTTAGTATGCGGCTTTTTAATCTGCACGACACCTTAAAAACACAACAATAACAACAACAATGATAGCTCGCCATCGTAGCTGAATAATACTGAGAAAATATTTTAATCTTAACAACGAAACGAAACCACTTTTTTCTTGTCGTGTTTCACTTCCGATTGGTAACCCACAAGGTTTCCTGAAACTTCAGCATTGTTAGGAAGCGCCGTTGTAATATTTTTAACCGACTTTTTCACTTTTTCTTTGATGTGTTTCTTTGCAGATTCTGTCTCTTTGTCTTCGTCTGACAGTCCTACCACTTCTTGGTACCAGGGCCAACCCACCAATAATAATGGCAGCTCGCCCCCAGTCCGCCGACGATCCAAATCGGGCCCTCAGCTTTCTCTTAGGTAAGTCACCTAAGACTCGCTTTTGCTTTGGCTTAAACTGTGCTTGTTTGAAATACAAGAAATGCGTCATTTAGGTGCAAATGAATAGATTGCGTAGGTGTTTACCGAGCTGTGTATTGTTTGCGAGAACAAGTTGTAATTACTATATCAAGCCACCGTATTGGTAATTAAGTTCAGGCGTCCAATATAGCCAACAAAATACGTGTTCGCAACGCAAATCTAGTTTCGTCACCAATATTTTTATGTTACGCTTTCGAGTTTCCGAATGAAAATTGTGTTAACTGTTAAAACCTGTAGCACTGAGTTGAATAAAACGATAAGCTTTCACTGAAAGCTTGAACGTGAGAACGGTATGAAAGTGACTCTTAAGCTTTCGTTTGAACCCTAAATTCATACACACAAGCTCTCTAACACAGACTGAAAATTTAGAACCACTTTGCATAGCACGAAAAACACCACCGCATGAAAGTGCTCTCAAGTGGCTTTCATTTGAATTATCACACATCGGGTTTCATTCCCAGACGTAAAAGTAAGAACCACCTTTCACAACGTGGTGAACAGTATCACACCACAGTCACTGAAAACTAGCTTTCATTTGAATGGTCCCACACTGGGTTTTTATTCGCAGACTTGAAACCCAGAGCTCTCTCTTCCAGGGCTTAATAAACAGTATCACATGAACTTACTCCTTAATATCTTTTATTTGAACAGTCGAACACTTGGGTTTAATCGACAGACCTAAAAGTTAGAAAAACCTCGTAAAACTTAATAAACAGCACCTTATGAAAGAAATCTCAAGTAGCTTTCATGAATGGTTTTATCTTGAGAATAATTGACTTTTTTTTTTATCGTTAATCTATGTTTTTTTTAAACAGAAAACGCTCGTGGAGTAAAATTAAAATGAGCAATAAACCAACCACTGATCAGTCTCCAGGAACACCCACACGGATGCCAAAGGGGGTCTCAGGGGGTGGGTCTAAGAAGCTTCAACAACTCCTGGGGGCCAGTGAGAGTGACATCGATCTGCTAGTGAGACCCGCTGAGATTGTATCCACGCATACACACAGGGTAAGTCTGGCTGTTACAGTTAGAGACACTATGGATAGAGAGATTCCTTGAACCCTGTACACGCTAACATCAGTGTACATAATCTCTATACTCTTCTCTATACATTTCTTTTGGTTTTGACAAGGAGAATTTGTTTAACAATCAAAGCTTTTGGTTTGGCGAACATTTCCTTTATTTTCATGATCGTATTGAATGATTCCGCGTTATTACTGTAAGGGGATATTAGGTGCTGGTTACTCTCAGGTTGTAAAGGATTAAAAGAATTTCAGCGGAGCAAACAAAGGCAGGGAAAGAGAATGTTGAGTGAAAGATTTAGATACAATCTGAAACAAATAGACGCCATGTTTGTTGTGTGTCTGTTCTGAAATAGATCACAGATAACTGGGTTTCCTGTGTCACTTGTTCTCCTTACCACACCTTGACGTCACTTGCGATCTGTTCAGAATAGTCGCATGTTAACATGGAATCTATTTGTTTTATTTTATGAAGAAGGGAAATGTTGTTGATGGGGACGTTATCGTCGCGTCTGTCTTCCTATAGAGTTAAGAACCAATCAAAATGGCTGTATAATTCAGCGTATTATATAATGTTCTGCAGAGCATTCCGGAGGAGCTGAGTGATTCGCACAATGGCGGTAATCCTGAAGGAACAGCATATCTGCCTGTTCAGCCTTCCACAAGCGAAGGAGAACTAAAACTTCATCTTAGCGATGACGAGGAAGACGATGATGACGTAGAAGATGACTTTGAGAATGAGTACGACAAAACACCGGAAGAGGACGGTGCGGAAGCGGAAGAAGAAGAAGAAGAGCCACAACTTCCCGTGGAGCACGATGATCCACAAGAGGAAGAAGACGAAGACCAAGAACAAATCGGAGGAGAGGAGACCGAGGAACAAGAGGTCGATATTGCGCCATCTACGCCAACCCAAGATCATGAAGACCCTGAAGCTGTGGCGCTCAAGAAAAGAACGTAAGTGGCTGATATTTGCGATTAACATGAGCCAATTTCATTTCGTTGCGTTTGTTGAGTGATGAATCTTGCCCTTGGTGTGATACTTTTCTCAATTTTAGCTCATTGGGTTTTACGTGCTTTTTACTTGTTAGATTTGTGTTAAAGGAACTGATTCAAACAGAAAAAGATTATGTCAAAAGTCTCGGAGAAGTTGTAGAGGTAAGGATTTCAGATGTCAGGCTCAACAAAATTCAGTGGTGTCTGATATACGGTACAGAATCTCAGTGGTGACATTTTTTCAAATCGTTTTTGCAGGGTTTCATTGTTGAACTTGCAAAGCCAGAGACGCCCGAAGAACTGAAGGGAAAAACGAGGGTGTTATTTGGCAACATACAACAAATCTACGAGTGGCACAAGAAGTAAGTATGAACCAACATTCGCTTGCACGTTCTAGTTAAAGAATGAGTTGGTGACCAAATGAGAGATTTCATGGCAAAGGGCCAACGAAGAAACAACCGAGTGAACGAGTGAACGAGCGAACGAGGGCGAACGAAGAAACGAATCCGTGTGCGTGCGAACGAAGGAACGGACTAGATTTGGGAAGAATGCAAAGCAAGCGGTTGGTGAAGGATTCCAATCAGTTTAACATCTATTTTTTGACTCTCTCTGCAGCAAATTCTTAAAAGAACTAGAGAAATGTGAGGATGCACCTGAGAAGCTAGCCTCTTGCTTTTTAACGTCTGTAAGTTACCTTCAAATACAATCTAAACAGCAATTTACACGACATAAGTTCTCGTCTTTTGGTATCTTTTAATTGATGTATTTTTGTAATTCCTTCAGGAACGTTACCTCAAATTTTACATCTTTTACTGCCAAAATAAACCCAAGTCCATGAATCTTGTCCACGAATTCCGTGATACATATTTTGCGGTGAGTTGCTGTATATCTTTTTGTTCATCATATTTTTTTCCTAGTTGTTGAGGTCTGGAATTATCACAGCTTTAATACTTGTGCTAAGAAAGCATAAGTCGGTCACAGTTTTGTAAAATTACTTCCATTTTAACCGATTATTTAGGAAGTCACCGAGCGTCTCGGCTATCGACTTGGCATTGAGGATTACCTGATTAAACCGGTTCAACGAATCATGAAGTACCAGCTCCTCCTCAAAGACTTTGTCAAATATACAGGCAAGGCGGGACTGGACACTACAGAACTCAAGGTGGGTCCCAGTCCACCTTTCAGTAAAGCGATTGTATTGATTCTGCTTTGCTAAGCGCCGTGACTGGTTAAGAAAACTATCACCATCCTCTCAACCATTCAATCGTGACCAGGTCACCCGCGTTTTCCTGCGCTCACCTACTTTTCCCGCGCTTTAAGCTGTTTGCTTTGCATTGTATTCCATATGAAATTTTCCTGTCTTCTTATTGAACAATGTGCGGCTTAGTGATGTTGTTATGTGTTATCTATGTTTACAGAAAGCTCTGGACATGATGTACGTTGTTCCTAAGAAAGCCAATGATATGATGAACGTTGGAATGCTTGAGGGTTACACGGTAAGAAAAACAAACACACTTGTTTTCAAAATTACATTACCTTAATAATGATTTTCAATACGTTTCGTCTTGACACGATTTAATTCTTGTTTTCCTATTTTTTTTTTCCTTTTCTTTCAGGGCAAGATAGCAGCGCAAGGAACTTTGATTATGCAGGTAACTAGCATTCAAAGAATTCTCCGTAAGATGATCATCAGCGCTCTGATATTGCCAAGTTTTCCCCGTTGAATTTAGCCAAAATTCTCTTGATATTTTTAGGGAGGTTCAAAACAGTTTACCTTTTCCATCTCATTTCCTCTATCTTACCATTCCTCCCCTTCCTGAGATATCACTTTGTTGATGATCCTCCCCCTCCTCCCCAGTTACTAAGCTTTTTATTCTTGTTTTCCAGGACACACTGATGGTGTCTGATCCAGAGACTCGTAAACCATGCAAGCGGCAAGTGTTTTTGTTTGAGCAGCTCATGATCTTCAGTGAACCTTTTGAGAGGAAGCTGGATTGGACAGTGTACATATACAGACACAGCATTAAGGTAATGCGTCAATGTACAGAGAAATATAATTTTTTATAACCTTTTAAAAACTCTCCTCATATGCGACACGCGTCTTACATAATGATAGATTCAGTTAATGATGCACATTCCTCTGTAGTAAAATAACCCAAGTCGCTCTGGCCAGGAACTATTATTGATAAATTATTCGCCTTACACCATCACAGGTGAATCACATGAATTATATGGAAGGGGTGGGTGATGATCAGTTGTCGTTCGCCATTTGGACCGGTTCAGACCCTGACGCGGAAATCTTTACCATGACCGCGAGCTCAGCCGAGAAGAAGAAGGACTGGTTGCAAGCTCTACAAAAGATGCGGGAATCTCAACGAGCGTTTGCTATGGGTAAGGTTCTCGAGATTGTTTACAAGATGAAATAATCCCAGAAATCATGCGCTTTTGTAATATTCTTCCTTTTGTATATTCATTGGATATGGTAGAGTTTGTTTGATTGTAATCGTAAAACCACTTCACTTGATTACCCATTTTCCGATTTTTTCTTGAAGAAAATATGAGCATAATCTGATGTATTTCCGCTGCATTTTTTCCCCAAGTTTTTGTTAACTTTCTTTTCAACTTTGATTTAACTGTTCAATGCAGAATCGCCTGAAGCGGGGCAATTTTTAAACCAAGGACACAGAGGTTTGAAAATAAACTTTAAACTTTGAAATTAAATTAAAACACGAGATGTGATTATATCATTTAGAATTAATTGTTGAGTTTGTAAATTCAGTTAATCAGACTTTTACGCCTGTAAAAGGCGAACGTGTTTAAACTTAAAACGTAAACTTTCACTAACCCTTCAATCACGTTCAGTTAGTTTCTTATGACGTACTCATGTTCTTAATGACCGTATAGGCTTGATGTTAATAGACAGAAAAGTAATAATTGTAAATTGCTGTTAAATTGTAATGATCCAATGTGAAAAGAGGAAATTATTTTTAAACTTCTTGTAAAAAATTTTTTTAATCGTGACATCCTTTCAGTAACTGGTATGTCGCTGTCCTCTGTTGTAACGTTCTTCAAATGTAACTTAAACTGGTCACTCTCACGTTAATCTAAATTGATCCAACATTTCTCTTGTCAGCTATTGATACTCATCACTGTTTGTTGTCCTGATTCTTTTCACAGCGTTAGAAAGACCAATCGAATATCAGAAACAACAAGCCAACGGCCTGTAAGTAAAATCTTACATTTTAAAATAAAAGGGAAAAAGTTAACCGCTGATTCTCACGTGCTTCTCTCTTCTTAGTCCTCCCGCATTGACTCCTGGGTCCCCCGTTACGACTCAGGGTCAGGTGACCCCATCAAGCAGCACGACTCTACCGCTGACCACCTCTGCCACTCGCGGGCACATCCTAAGCCTTCCTAACACTGGCTCACTAAAGAAAGCGTCACAGGTAAGAAAAAGGCGCTGGAACTGTTTTTGGAAGAAAAGCTGCATCTTTGCTCAATATTTAATAAGCGAAAGAGATCGACGCGTATTTATCGTTGTCTCTAGATACCAGTCCCCTCTAGTCAAACCAGTCGTCTTAAGCACATGAATCTCATCGCTCTGGAAACTGCTCAATCTCTGGAGGACCTGACGTCGCCTTTCTCGAATACTTCGGTGAGCTGAAACGTTCTTCATCTCTTCCACAAAGTCCCTGTTTCACCGAATTTAGCTCCTGCTAGGCAAAAATGTAAAAACGTTTCTTGATATCGTTAATGTTCATGTTCTGCTGCTTAACCTAAGAGTCGTGGAACCTAGTTTCTCGAGGAAATGGAAAGATCCTATTGTTGTAAAAGAGCAACGAGATTACTAGTGTTGCTTGACGTGGGATTGCTACGGATACCGCGTGACTACCACAGATACTGCGTGACTAATGTTGCAACTGTTGCTATTTGCAGCGTACTAAAGAACGTTTCGTGGTACTGGAGGATTTCAAGTCCAAAGACAAAGATCATCTTTCTGTGAAGAAAGGAGAAGTTGTGTACTTGGTGTCCAACAAGAAACACGACAAGAACTGGCGATATGTTTGTAATTTCACCGAGGACAAACTCGGACTTGTGCCCGCCAAGATCTTGAGAAAAGAAGCCAACAACAATCTCGAAGGTTCGTTCCTGTCTTTCATGCAAATTCTTCTCATTTTTTATCTGTTGCTGAGATTTTAGAGTGAAATTCAATAAGTTTCCCTACTCGTTGTTTTTTTTTCCTTCTCGTTTCATTTCTGCTTGGAATTTTATTGACATTTAACTTCCGTCATGAATTTCTTTTTTGGCAATTGGCGGGGAAAAAGGTTTCATTACATTTGGTGGGTAGGAGTCGATTTAATGCACCAAGATTGTAGGAAACTCAATAGCAACTGGGAAATTTGAACTTCAGGATCACGTACGACGTCACTACTTGTCGTAAAATTTGTTTCGCCTTTGGTTTCAGATTCAGAAACTCCGATGTCTCCCAAGAAAACGGCCGGGTAAGAATCTTTTTGTTATACCGTTTTAGTTTTCCGTGTAGTCTTTTATTTTGTCAATTTTTTAAGCAGTGAGTTTTCCTTTTGTTATTTTTTTAAGTCGCATGTCATTGTGAGTTCTTGACTTTCGTTATTGTGGTTCGTGTTCAGAACATTTTCAAGGAAAAAGGTTTCAAGGCATGAGAGTTTTACGTAAGTTCTCGATTTTTTCGTTTTGTTTTGTGTAATTATTTATTTTTTGTTTTGTTTTATCAGCTTTGAAAACTCCTTTGTTGTTGGTGTTATTATTTTTACTTGTATAAGGAGATGGGCATCTTACATCTTAAATTTGTTTTGGTTATGGCAAACAGGTTATGATTTCGGCGTTCGACAGTAAATCGTTTATATTCAATCGATAAATGATCGTCTAAGAAGGGGTAGTCGGCGCTTTAAGCTACGACCGTTTGGTCGCCTTAGCGACCTGTGTTCGGCGGTCGCGTAACAAATTGTAAAATGTTTAAACCTAATGTTAACGGTCCTAAGTCTAACTAGATGCACTGAGAAGTGCGCTTACTGTTAATGATAAAATGTTTCGATTAACTCCTACGAGCGCGCAAACGTTGAAATTGGCGGCTGCGCGGAGAATGGGAACGGGTGGTGGTCAAGTTGTACTCTGCCTCATGCTGCAAAAATGGCTTAATGGTGCTGGGTTTGGGTTGCATCCTAACTAGATGTAAAGAGGTGAAAGTCGTGTGCATGCCAGTCGTATGGATTTAATATACCGCACTAATGCTTTGATAACGCTAATCTTACCTAACCGGTGAATTTCATCAACGTAGACAGTTATTACTAAGGTTAAGTGAAATACTCGACTCCAAGGTCTTTCAGACCCTCATCCTGGGAATGAGGGCAGCCTCGTTTCGAATCAATGATAACTTTGTTTACGTGAAGCCGTTTACTTCGTTTCTGGGATTCGGGCCAAGGAAGGACTTTGGAAAGAATTTGTGGTCAGGTTTTTCTGCTGTGATCCTCCATAGTTAAGGTATGAAAAATGTCTATGATGCACAAAAGACCGAAGCATCTCGGGAACATGATGCCACAGTACACGAATAATTGTGCACTGTTGTTTTCAACCAGAATGGCTAAAAAGAGTAAAGAGAAGATTCTTCCGTCTATTACACGTCATCGGAGCTTTAATACGTAAGTGTGTTGTGGCGTATGTTTGTGTGTGTGTGTGTGTAAACTCTGCTTCTCTGCAGTAATCAGCATTGACCTTAGACCACTGGAGTCCTGAGATCACGTGGAGTTTTTTAACTCAATCAAAACGTTAGGAAAACTGAATTAGACCAATTAAAATGGACGAGTTTGGAGAGCGCGGGAAAGCATCTTAGGTAGCCGGTTGTGAAGGCGGAAAAACCTGAAAAAGCGCGCGGAAACGTGTGTTCAGTGTAATGACGAGGTGAACAAAATTGCTTGATTTGTCTGAAAGGGAAAGCTCCTCTTTCTTCCTTCTGATCGGCAAGTGAATCATTGAAACAAAAAGACTGAAAACCAAACGCCCCACGGCACCAAGCTAATTGTCCAAGAAGTATGGATTTGACAATAATGTTATTCGTTGGTCTTGAGGGTGGAATAAGGAAAAAGTTTTAAGCTTCCGTGAGGAATTGAACCTCGGACGTTAGGATCTTACGCTCCCGTGCTCCACCTCTGAGCAACAGAGAACTCTGTGGTGAGTTAGGCCATTGTTAGGTTCATGTGTGACACCCATTCTGCATACTGCTAAGATCAGCCATGTCGAAAGCATCGCGTGGATAAATAGAATCACAAAGATGGTAAAGTTCTTAGCTCGGTTGTGCAACAAAGAAAGATGTTTTGAGGTATCAGAATTATCTGAAGGACTCCAGTGGTTTCTTGCTTTACTAATAATCCTAACGCGCTTGAATTAACATTTATCATCCATACGTCTATCCAGTTAAATATAAAGTATTTACGCGTACGTGTATTCCTTAATTCTGACCGATAACATTTATTACATCCTTTATGATCAACAAGTAATTTCTCCTCCCCTAACCAATACATTATAAAGAAGACAGGTTATAAGAATGAATTTAAATCATTTAAGAATATTGTTCGATGTAGCGCACGTATTGTTATGTGCAAGCTTTGTAAGAAATGTATGAAAGACAATGAGTAGAATTTGAGATCGTATGAGCGCGATGTTGGGTTCAGTTTACTTTGAGTTTTTGGTTAGGGAACTCGAATTGGTGAGGTTATTGGGGGGGGGGGGGGTTTAAAACAGGCCGATGTTTCTTGGATGAGGAGACCCAAGAACCAAAGACTTTACGCTGCGAGACTTTAACAAACTTTGTTAAAAGAAGTTTAGAATGCGGCTTGTCGTGGAATGGTTTCCCTCAGGTGATACTCCGTGTCGACCGAGGATGAATGACGCAGAAGATTGCGGGAACAGTTCTAAGTTGTTAAGTTTAAAAAAATGAACTAAAAGTTCATTTATGTTTTACAGGAGTGACAACAAAGATAGACGGACACAAAAGAAACAGAAAGACTCCTATCTGAATGCCTTCTCCAACAAGATAAAACAAAATATCGATAAATACCGAACCGAATTGAGTACAGAAAATGCAAATGATAGCGAAGACATTCCTGTCGCCTCATCGGTTAGTAAATCTAACTAAATCTACCAACTTATCAAGTGATATCTTGACTTTGGTGTCTTTCCCTGGACATCAGAAAGGTCAAAGTCCACATGAACCAAGTGGCTCATTTAGCCAGAATTTATCTCCGTTTCCAGAGCAATAATACCTCTTCCCCCTCAATGGGATGCTGGTCCATCGCAAGGGTTACCCCCCTCTCTCCTTACGAATTTAATCAGACTCCCCTGACAATCCGCCAGTGCCCATTTATCTTGGGTGGAGAGAAGCACTGTGAGAGTGGAGTGTCTGGACGGAAAACACAACACAATGACGAATCGAGGTTTAGGATCCAGGCCCCTTGAACCGGGGTCTAGCGCATTGGCCATACAGCCGGCCTGTCTCGCACACCCTGGATGTCGAAATTGATGAACTTGTGTTTTTTTTCCTCTTGCAGAATCAAAAAGGAAACTCCGAAATCAGTACGTATCTAGTTATGATTTCACAATGATTCAGAGTTGTTCGTGTGTACGTGCGTTCATTGTTCATGTGTTTTACACGCGTGCTCTAAGCTTATCAGAGATTTTACCTGCTTCGTTCACGACTCACTTAAAGAGTTCTTTTTGTTTTCATTTTTATTTTAGTTGAGCAAGATCTGCACGAATCACAAACCACATTGCATGCCCAAGATAATCTCTAACAACAGTTAACCTTAAGCACTTTTCGTCACTTGATCCCTGTCAACTCTTTGTCTTTATCGTAAGAAAATTTAAGACTAAAAGCTACAGTTTAAATTAAAGTTTAATTGGGAGAAGATTTAAGGTCTTAAACTTAAGTCACCAAAACTTAACTTACAAGGGGAAAAAAGCACATAGTTGCACGTTTTTATAAGTAAGGTTGAGGCGAGTAAAAAGCACTGATAAAATATTGCAGTGCGTGCATTGCGCCATGGTCAGCTGTACATATTTGTTTACAATTTCGTCCTTCCGTTGGTATGTTAACTACGAAGGCGATATCATTAAATTATTTTTCTGAAAAAGAGAGATGTCACTAAACCCACTTAGGTGACTTCGTAATCGTCGCAAAGAATATATTTTTTAAATTCATGTTTAAGACTTAAATTATGTTGAATTAATCAGAAACTTGATCGAAGTCAAAATCAAGGCTTGTGAAAGTGATCTCTTGTCAAGAAATGGAACATACCTTTGAGGTTTTGATGAAAACTTTGGGAAAGCGATCGGCGGCTAAATCCCTCCTTCGAAGCATTGTTGTAATTTTTCCTATGTAGTTGTCGGAGGGGTTATTGCTTGTAGAAAGAACGCAAAAATAATAATGGATTGATTGTAAGCGCTCGACAACAGCAGGCACATTGCATTGTACTCCGCCTTAGTCGTCGTTGAATGAGATAAAGCAAAGAGCTGGCAACGGTAATGTAATGCTTATTTAGTAAAACTAATTCCTAACGTTTTATTTTATATAATTTTTTTCCGTTGCTAACCCAATTAACAATGCACAACGTACTTACTTTCACGCCGTCAGCTTTCATCGAAGTTCTTCGTGACGTCACTGTTAAAAGCGGCCACCATTTACGGCTTCAGTGCAAATTATCATCGCTCCCCACCCACCCCCTCACGGTGACCTGGACTAAGAACCAGCATGCCATAGAAAATTACGACAATATCAGGCTAGTTAAAGACGGAGTCACATATGCGTTGGACATCACGCAAACGGAGACTGCTGATACAGGTCACTACAGGTGTTCTGTCACGTGCGGGTCACGCCGCATCACTTGCTCCGCTAACGTTGCCGTGTTAGGTAAAAGCAAAAGCTGTCAAATCAGGTACCCCTTGCTGCTGAATGTCAAGTGGCATAAATTGCTCCAAAATGTTTGGGATAGGACTACCAGCGAGATGCGGAAAGAACATTCTTCATTTTTATGTCCTCGGCGATTGAATTTCGATCTCCGACGGGTGAATCTCGAACACTCACGAGTACATTTCGATCTCTCTTCAGTGAATTTCGGTCTCCCACGATTGTGTCACGGTCACGCCTTATATTTTACTTCCAACTAATTAAAAGGCTGTTGTGGGTTGATCACAGAAACGTCGAACCCAAGTTGGGACCAAATAGTTTTGGTGTGAAGTATGTCCTACGACTTACAGTAGCAAAGGGGAAGAGGGGTCCCTAAAACAATCAGCAATTAAATGTCAGAGTTATCTCCAGGGTAAATCACTGTTGTCTATTTTTCAAACTTGCGGTATTTTTAAATATTAAACACTAAATTATGGCAAACTTTGGGAAATCTTTCGTCGTGTCAGGTTTCCGTCAAGTGACATAACTTCTCAAGCGACCTCACTGAATTTTCGGTGACGGAAATGTGCCGACCGAGGTCGAGTTTTTCCGTCCCGAGAATCCTAAACACTATCATTGTTATGTCATTCCTCAGTTGATTTCATTTTCATGTGTTACAATTGTCGTTCATATCCTAACTTTGCTTGTTACATCATTAAGGTGTTCCTGAACCTCCTTCGAAACCTTGCGTCAGAGAAATGACCTCATCATCGCTCGTGTTGCACTGGGAACCACCTAAGTTGGACGGGGGTAAAGAAATCACCGCGTACACTGTGGAGTATAAGGAGACTGGGGTGAGTGTGTGGCAGGCGGCGGTGCCATTTGTGGCGGGAAACAGCACGCTAATTGATGATCTTACGCCGGGCGCCACGTACCAGTTCCGAGTCAGTGCTAATAACGAGATTGGTATCAGTCGACCCAGTCCTATCTCGGATTCTATAACACTGGACGTCGAAAGCGGTGAGTGTTTCAGTAGGCGCAAGTCATATGCGAGCGTGACGTTTGTTTTAAAGGTGGTCACGCACAAAAAAGCGTAACTTTTTCATCAAATTAGTTGTCGCGCACTTTTGATGGTTTCTACAAAGAGCGCAGAAACATGACAATTGGACTTGTATGCACAGAGATTTAGAAGCTGTATTAAAACCTATTTTTCTATTAAACCTAAAGAGACTCAAAGAAGTTTGCGTTAGTATACTTTTGTGGTAATTTCTACTCATTAAAGGATCCCTTTACCATATAATTTAAAACTTCTACTCAATTAAATCTCTAATCTGAACTGTGTTGCTTTTTTCAGAAGAATCGTCTTAAACATCGAGCTAAATGAACATCAGTTATCTTCGTACTTCAAAGAATTAAACTATTCAAGCCACTTTAGAGATCTTCTAATTATTCTAGTCCAACCGTAAAACAAATGACAAGCGTTGTAAAATAAAACTAATTTGTACTCTTAATTGGTATATTGTTGTATAAACTTGTAAAACTTCCCTAGGACGTACGCTTTACTAGAAATAAATGATTAATTGTTAGGTAGTAGAAAATTTAACTGATCATCCTAACCGTCGGTTGTAGTATTTGAAGAATTGCTTTGTGGATAGCTGCCAAAATGAAACTATTGCCTCCCGGGAATAACAATAAAACGTATGTTCTTTACGTGATCTGCTGGTCAGCTGATAATCACGTGTTGTCACTGAGTAATCGGGCCAATTACTATCCTTGTTGAATGACAGGTCGTGCGGGCACAACTTGTCATTCAGATATAAGATCAATCACTCAAACTTTTTTGCGGGAGAGTTACTTGAAATAAACAGCGTTTTAATCAAAGCAGCCAAGAATAGTTACAGGAATACTGTTAGCTTTCAGATCAGATGGATTGATACCGCAAAGCTTGCAGAAACTTATAAATTTACGACTTGATTATTCTGACATCTACCTAAAATCTTCTGGACGCGTTTTTGTCGGCTTACCTATTGCTAAGCCAATCAGTGAATCAGTTTTTTTTTTTAGCCACTTGACAGAAGCTTGCATCGCGATTTTTAGGTATTTTTATTACTTTTTAAGTGTTAAAACCAGGTTAAGATGCGTAAATGGTCGTAGTTGTATTAAACTATCAAATCTCTTTAAGGTATTCTAACCTCGGATTATTTCATCAAATCAACTTTGCTTTACTTATCTCTGTTTTACTGTAGTAATTTCCCTCGTAATTCAATAACTTTAATCAACCTTTAAATTGTAAAACGGTTTGTTCAGAAACAACTCGTATGGTTCATGAAACAGAGAGGATAAATTTCCCTCGGTACGATGAATAAACAGTTAAGGATAACAAATAAAATAGAAATAAAATTGAGCTCCGTTACAGAGCAATCTGTGTTCTGCTTGGCGAGGATTTTATTTTAATAATTATTTATTTTAATTTATTGACTAAATTGCAATGTACTTGTCAAGCAGACATGGATTTGCTCTTTTGGGCAGGGTCTGTAGTGATTTATAACATCATTTTTAACCTTAGTCTATGAGAAGACCCTCATTACAAACGCTGCAGGACGCGCGTTTCCCGCCCGGGGGAAGACTTGAGCCCAGATCCCATGCAGGGTTCTTGCTGGCTCGCGTTGCCCAAGGCCTCACACGTTCCGCGGGCGAAAAAACGCTGGGGCGAAAAACTCAGGTGCCAAAGCGTTATTAATGAGGAGCTGTTCATAGTCTATTTTAACTTATGAGTTATGGGGACAACACGGTTACATTGAATGATGCTTAAATCAATTTAGTTGTGCTTAATTATCTGAGTAGCTGCTAATTAGAAATAAAAACCGACTGAAATGTTTGACGATGAATTAGTTGTCCTTTTCCAACCTTCGCTTTGCCTTACCTTGTTGCGAAGAACGTTGTGAAACCGTTAACAGAATTTTGAATGAGACTGAAGTTAACGAAGCAATGATTTATTTGAAAGTGAGTGACTAGTGGTAAAAATTTTAAGAATGGATTTTCCTTTTCACACCTAAATATCGTTCCTAGCCCAACTGTTGTGAGAGCGGACTAAACATGCTTCATCTTAGAGCGTCGTTGCGCGAGGCAAATTGCGACGGAGGAGGCGCGCGTGGGTGTAGATGCTGTTAGGAAGAACCGCGCGAGGAATAAATGCCCTGTGATAGAAGATAGGCGAGGATGAGGGTAAGTGAAGAAAGTGAAGGTGGAGATTCGTGAGAAAAGAACCGCACGAAAGTCGAGAAGCTTTGAGGAGAAGTAATGTGAAAGATGAGTTTGATGCGCGAGGAAAGAAACGCTCGAGGAAGGAGATGCGCAGGGATGTATGCGCGTGAGAGAGGAAGAGCACGAGGAAGAAGACAGAGTGCTGAATATTTAGCGTCCTTTTTCCGTTCTTTGCAATTGTCTTCACCTCCCTACCTTTTGCTTACGGCACATAAAACATTATTTGTTTCTTCCTCTCAGACGATGAAAAAAAGAAAAAAAACAAGAGGAAAGTGCGCTCCAACTCGCGAAGTGATCCTATTGTTTGGAAAAAAGATATCGAAGATTATTATAACATTTACGCCGAGCTTGGAAGGTGAGTTGCAGATTTCTCCGATGAATAATGAGTCAGTGGCTCTCTTGTTTTTCTTTTCTGTACTAATGTGTCAGTCAGTCAACCGCATTCCACTTTTCGGTTGTTAAACCCTCTTAACTCCCAAACCAAATTTGTAATTCTCCTTACTGTCAACCATACAGTTCTTACAATGTTAGTTCAGAGAATTTTGTATTGGATCAACAAATTGTCCTCAAATTGATATATTTCTTTATTCTCGTCACTTATCTGGTTGATATTGTATTGATATTGTAAGGAGAAACTCTATCTTGGTCACTCATGGGAGTTAAAGGGTTAACGCTCTGATCAGCCGCAGAGGTTGCAGTTATATTCTTGCCACTTCATAGAGTGGTCATCCTAGCTTCATGTAACGAGGAAATTTCGAATGCCATGCAGTGAGCATTGTGCACTTAAAAGTCCTACAATGTTGCTCTCCACAAGTAACTTCCGCAAGGGAACAATCGTTATCTATCGTATCGCTATCTATCGTATCGTTATCTATCTTTGCGTCGCAAAACTTAACCGATTTCCTTACCCGCCTCACCCCCGCCTCATTGGCAGTCAAATTTCTGTATTCCCCCCCCCCCCCCCGACGACTGAGCCCCTTTCCGTTCTTCCTTAAAGCCACGTGATTCCTCTAAAATCCACCGACTCCTCCCCTCCCTCCCTGAGTGGTCGCAACGATCTACGTTTCCTTTTACGTCCAACTCTGATGAATGGATTGCACCTTTTTCAGGGGCCGTTTTTCTGTTGTCAAGAAGAGCGTAGAAAAAGTAACAGGGCAGGAATACGCCGCTAAACTGGTCAAGAAACGAATGGTCGGAAAAGAGGAAGTAGAAGACGAGATTTATCTCCTTCGAAGGCTCAAACATCCTAATTTGAGTGGATTTATCGACGCTTTCGATACAACGAAGAACTTTGTAGTAATTGTTGAACTTCTTGCCGGTGGTCGGTTGTTCGATCATCTGGTCGTTATGGACAATTTAACGGAGAAAGTTGCTATAGGTCATGTGAGGGAAATACTCGAAGGAGTTCAGCATCTTCGAGATCTTTCTATCGTGCACCTCGACCTAAAGGTGAGGCTATGAACGTAAACAAGTGTGACGCAAGTCGTGGTCATTGCGTGTCCAACAAAGTATTGTTTGTAAAAAGAGGGGTCAAATGTAATCTCTCCAAATTCTTATCTTCTTTTTTTTCCCTTTAGCCGCAAAACCTTCTCCTGGATGGTGGGCCGTTACCAAAAGTGAAAATAATCGATTTTGGTTGTGCAACGGAGATTTCCGACTCAGAATCTGTAGTTAAGCAAGTGTTTGGAAATCCTGAGTGTGCTGGTATGTTTCCATTTACTTCTGCACGTATAATAAACAGTTCCACATGAATGTTCCTCTCTGTAGCTTTAACTCAAAGGGATTCATCCACAGACTTGAAAGTTAGAACCAACTTTTGCAGTTTGATCAACAGAACCACTTGATAGTATTTCTCAGTAGCTTTTATTTGAATGACCACAACACGAGACTTGTAATGTACAGCCCTTTTAACTCGCAAAATACCGATCATCTTTTCTTTCTTCAGCTCCAGAATTAGTGAACAGACAACCTGTAGACTTCACAACAGATACATGGTATGTGTCAAGCTAAAGACTTTCTTAGTTAACTTTCTGTTCTGAACTTCTCTGGGTTGTTTATGTTATTAACGAAAATATTTCTCTCCTTTGACTGCAGGAGTATAGGCGTTATTACATACATCATGTAAGTATCACCAATTCATTTCTATGTACGAGTAGATAACTGAGCTCTAGGGTAATTTTTGGGGGAGTAGGGATGGGTTAGTCACGAGAGCGCTCTTGTCCTATTTTTGTGGCCTGGGTTCGATTGTTTGTAGTTAGTTCTCTTCCTTGCTCCGAGATTTTAATTCAAGGTAACTGGTCGCTGTGATTGGTCAAGAAAACTCCCGCCAGTCTCTCAACCAATTAGCTTCTCAACCTCTTGACTAGTCAACTTCCATCAATCGTGATTTGGTCACCCGCGTTTTCCCGCACCTCAGACAGTTTACTTGTCCATATTTTTAGTTCTCGTTGGCGCCTTGTGATATTTACCTTCTCACTGACTGGCTGTTTTACGACAATAGAGCGAGAAACGCCTTTTGACGCTCCACCCCGCAGAATATTCACTGATAGCTTGTTTGGTTTAAATGACTCTCTCCAACTTGACTTTTATCCCCCTGCTTTGCAGATTGAGCGGAGTTTCACCGTTTCATGGGGAATCAATCGAAGAAACTTGTCGAAATATCACAGAAGTGAAATACGAATTCAATCCGAAGCATTTTGAACCAATTTCACAGCAAGGAAAGGATTTCATCTCCTCGTTACTTGTTAAAAATCCGAAGTAAGTGAAGAAGCAGCATTTAGAACTCTTCTTTGGAAAGATTTCCTATTTGCAAAGTGCGTTTTGCGCAACTTACTCTCTTCCGTAGCATTTTACTGATTAGTTCTTATTAAAATTGTACAGTAGTAAACTGAACTGATGGTGCATGTCTGAAACCTCATCGGAAGGGGTCGGAAGCCGTCGGAGAGACCGAAGTCTTCCGACACTGTCACCGTTGACTTCCTTTCTTACATCTAACTAAAAAAGTCTCGAAAATGGCTCGAATTCTCAATATAATTTCGATTTTATATCAACTTTTATTTTGTTCCCATCCTAATTCTGAACTTTTTTTTACTTCAATTACGTTTAGAAAAAGAGCCGACTGTCAAAATTGTCTAAATTCTCAATGGATTAAGGTAAGACAAAGTTTTCCTTACAACAATTGGTGATATTATTTCGCACTCTTCGTACCTCCTTTTGCCAAATTTCCCACGTTTATTACGAGAGGTAAATTTTCGTGCGCATGGCGCTGATTCCAGACTGGTTGTTGAGCGCTACTCGAGTTCACTTATTACGCCCCGCCCTTCCCCTGTGAGTTTTCCCGCGTTTACTGCTGCCGCCACTGTCACCTGATTTTCATAAGCTCAGGTAACAGTCATAAATGTACCCAGCTCTTTTCACCATTAGCAAATAGTTTCCCAGTTTTGCCATGCTTCAAAGTTTTTGCCTACCTGTCTTGAGCCTCGTGTTTTTACCGTTTGTAAACCCGATTTGCCTTATTTTTTATCCACAAAACTTATGTAAGAACTTTTTTTTAACCGTCGCCATTAATCGTTTTTCGTTGCGTTTCACAGATGATTAGTCCCAGGCCCCCTAGTCCAGTTAGACAAGTTAAACTCAACATATCACGGTTAGCGGCCTTCAACGCAAGGAGAAGAAATCAGGTAAGAGAAGTCAGTGTTAGACGAAAGATTGATTCGCTTCTCATTTCTCTTTACCTTTTTGGTTGAGAATGCATCACAGTTGTAAGGAGAAGACAGAGATTAATTGCTAATTGAAATAACCGAGTGGTGGAGTATTTTGGAATTAGTTAATGTCGCATTTGGTTGTAAGACTGTTTTTTTCACATTTAAGCTTTAAACTTCTAAGAGTGACCAGCATCTAATTTCTCTTTACAATATCATCCGGAAATCAAACATAAAGGTCAGGAGAATGAAGGAAATGATCACCAACTAAAGAAGCCCTTGATTGTGAAACAAATTCTCCTTGGTAGCTCCTTATGAAATGTATAGAGAACAGTATGGAGAATATGCATACTTATGTTAGGTTATGAATGGTTAACCCTCCGCGGTGGAGAAACGCGTGTCCTGCAGCGTTGCTAATGATGGCCTGCACACGGGCGAGTACTCCTCGCCAGGTCGCTAAAGTTCTAAGGAGCAGTTGTTGAGTAAGGAAAATTGTCAGCCAGTGGGTGTTGGATTTTTATAATACTACAAACGAATATGTCGTAGCTAGTGTGGAGAATTGCCTACTACATCTTCCTTGATTTTCTTTCCACCTCAGCACGACCTTACGCCATTACCAATGAATAAGAACGTCAAGAACACCACGACTGTATAGCATTAAGGTGAGGGAAAAAAATAAAAAATAAATAAATAAATAAATAGAACACTTAACCATCTATAAAGAAATGACACTTACAGTAGCTTTTTCAAATTTTGAAATTTTTTTTTTTTGATTTTCAGAAAGGATTTATGCTGGTCTATTCCAGAGAAAAACTTAAATGTTGTTTTTCCTCTTTTTTTTGCAGTTTCAAGAATTTTACTTACGGATAGAAAGTTAGCCCTCTGTTTCGTCACTTTTGTAAAAAACTATTCATGTAATGAGGAAATTGTGCACATTTTCAAGTTGTACAGCTGTAATATATTTTGAGCGGTCTTGTATGTAAAAGAATAGGTTATTTTTTAATGAAAATTTATGAAACCTTTTCAAAACAATATGTAAATTGTAGATTCGCATCCAGTCGACCAGTGAGAGGTCGCTGGGACTAGAAATGTTTAAAAGAGAAGAGAAATTTATTGCTTTGTTTTTAGTTATCTGCAGAATGGTGTAGGTTTCCACCATTTTCCTTAATAGCTTTTTAAGGGAAATAATTTTTGTTTTCGTGGACAACCAATTCTTTGCGAACGTTTTAGTTCGATTTGCTAGTTCGATTTGCTTGTTTGATTTCGTGCGACGGTTGTCGTTCAGTTGCAGCGGCGTCGCTTCTGATGGATCGGTGCGTTGTGTAACATTGAATATTGTGTATTGGACGGTTGAGTATGTAAAGATGTCGTGGATTTATTTTCTGTTATTCAACGCAAGTCCAAAGATGCAAGTTTGTTTTCAGTGGTTTTTTAGTTTTTGTAGTACTTCTCTTTTCCCCTCTGTCAGTTTCCTTCACAAACCAAATAAAAAGAAGCATTCGTTGGATTATTTTTGCGCTAAATTCCCCTTTATTACCAGCAAAGATACTATTTTCCAGCATTTGCCAAATTGCTGGCTTATTTATTAACTTAATGACGAAGTTAATGACAGAAATTATGCATAGCATTCAGAAATTGTTTGAGAAATAAAACGTGAAGAATTTATTGAATTTGTGTAGTAACTTCACAATCCTTACATGAATTTCTACTTATCTCCATTTTACCTGTGGAAACTTTTGCAGTTTTTCTCTTCTTTCAATCCACTGTTTTTTAAAACTGAACCGAGCTCGTTTGCTGTATTTAGGAGTGACTTAGAGAACTTACAATAAATTAACATGCATGTTAATCTACAAGACTTTTACATCAACATTGAACTTGCAAAGCAAGCCGCGAAGTGCTTGGATCTTTCGTGACAATTGTAACCCTTGAAAAATGATAGCTTTCTCTTAAAAGGTAAAACTTAAAATGTTTTGTTTCGTTGACATATTCATCAGTCAACTTTGAAGAACTCATTACGCAAGAGGAAAACCTATCTTGAATAACTGTTAAAAACACGTAACTTTTAACTTCTTGATTCGGCGAAACGCTTTCATTTTGTTGAGTTCGCTGTTATTAGGGTTCTTCTGTATGATTGTGCACCGTTAAGTTTTGCAAACGGATACACAACCGGTGTAACTCACGTATTTCTTGTGTTCTCCGATTTCCGGGTCATGTTTCTGGTGACGTGAACCACTGTTAATCTCTGTTTTGTTCCATTTTTTGCACGTACACCTAATCAACGGATCTTCTCTTGAATGAAATCTTCTTTGCGAAGTTTTGATGTTTTCCGACATTCGAGTCGTGGTTGCAATCACGCGAACGAATCGTTCCTCTCTTGTTTCCTTTCAATTTTTGCACATCATACTGCGTCTATTCCGTCAGCCGTTTTTGCCACGTTCTTGTTCACACGCATCGTATGACTGTCCACTCCGTAAGAGGCGGAATGTTTTTGCGTTTTCTCAATTTGAGTGGAAGGGAAAATAACGTAGGCTATTACTAAACATAGAAAAAAATCTAAAATTCGACTCACTGTCTGATAACCCCACCATGGCCAGTGATCCACAACATTCTCTCCTTCGAAATCATACAGTTTGTACAACGAGAACAGTGAATAAAGTTCTGCTCCGAAGTTTAGCAATGCAAGAAGCGAGACAAAGCCAGAAATTCGAGCAATTTTTTGCGCTCCTTTTGAAGGTTTGTTTTGATCACCGCTCAAAGTTTTTGCCTGCTCGACCGTGACACTGTAGCTCTGCGGGTCGAGCGAGGCAGAAGAAAGCGTTGAAGCGGTTCGATCCTTCACCACTGTAGAGCTGAAGAACTTGGCTGTGATTTGCGATTCCCAGTTTACTTTCCAACCACTGTACAAGAAGCACGCTGCCAGAATGAACCACCAGGAAATTAACACCGTTTGGCATAAAATAAGCAAACGAGCGAGCTTCGGTGCCAGTGTTATGACCAAATACACAACTAACACGATCACAAAATGCGACGCTATCACCGACACCAGAAACTTGACATTTTGAAGACGCCGTGAGATCAGTCGAAGTTTGTTTACTTCGAGGAAGGCGAAGTGAATCAGTGATAAGGCTGATGTTAAGCAAGGATATCCAATGGCAAAGATGATTCTGCTCAACAACACTGGAAGATCCAAGACCGTGTGCGATTCGTAAGGATCGAGGAACAGGTACAGTGTTCTTGAGACACTAAACGTCATTAACATCAGACAGACAGCAAGAAAGTAATTCGCCAACGTCATGCCTCTGGCTCTGTGTTTGATTTTCACGACACAAACACAAGAGAACACTGCCACGCCGAAGAACAGGACTCCAAAACCGATGTAGTGAAGTTCCCAAAGATATTTCCAATCTCTCAGCGCAAGATCCCAGTCGGGAAGAGGTTCGGGGTTTGGAGGAGCAGACATCTCTGGCCAAGGTTCTGCTCCAGCTTTTGCTCTCGTCACTGTTTCAGGCTCTGTGGATGGCATAGTATGATCTTGACCTCGTGAAATTCTATGCAAATTCTCAAATCGTTCCAGAACCCAGCGACCCTCTCCAAGTAACAAGCACAGTTCAATTATTGAACGATGACCGATTAAATCGAGTTTCTGTTAATTCGATGATATTGTAACGCAAGACTGATCTCTGAATGTTTTTTTAGCCTTGAACAAGTCGTTTGTGAATATCTTCTCCTTCCAACTTATCTGTCTTTGTATGCATTAGTTATTCCCTTATTGTCACGATTAGTTTCGTATCCTTTGTGATGCAAAACAGCTCAATTTGATTCAGCTGATTAGAACAGTGACGAAGCGCCGTTTACAAACAACCTCTCCTTATCACATCCGACAATGACCTCAGCATTATTCAAATTCGCGAGGCAATATAATTCCTATTTTGGTGTTGAGTGTCTCTCTAAGAAGTGGTTTGTCGTTTACGTATCTCCGTTTCTTATATTAACAAACTTAGAATATTCAACTTCAGGAAAAAGGCGTATATTTTTTGACGTATTCACTCAAAGCTTTTTTGTTCCCGTGACAAGCGCACGCGCCCCAACACATGGAAATCAATGTAAAATTTCCTGAGCGTAAACAGTATTAGAAAAAGTGGGGGAGTATTACGGTATTAACAGATTATTCACCTGACATAAGCAAATATGTAAGCAAATATTGATATTTTCAGATGATTACGTCTATTTCCTTAAAGCAAAGACGAATTTTCAATTTCTTTAAAACGGAAATAGACGTGACTCATTCCGTTGTTATGGCGTTCTAGAGAGTGCAACTAATGGCTTATTCCCCCTACAGAGAAGACAAACTTCCGGCAAACCTTTTTACGAGAAAAACTTACCATGAAAATTCAAGCTAGCATTATACGCTGGGTAAATATTGAAAGTGGTTTGAAAATATTCAGCTGTGGTTCACCTGGCTCTATTATGACGCGTGAGTTTCACGACAGAATTGCGTGTTTTTTGCCACAAGCATGGAGTCGATTGGTGACCATAGATATAAAATTTTAATTCCTAACAGTATCTTCTAGAATCCCAATGGAAGCTTACGATACAATGGACGAACAAAGAAAGTATGACGAGTACGGAACGCGTTAGTGAAAAACAATTTCGATAGGGAAATCACTTAGGATATTTTGGTCAAGTTGTTAAAAAAATCCATCTGAGTCGTTCCGACCGTTTCTGTTTTCATTTCAATTCAGTTCCTGGTTACAGCGCTTAGGGTTGGCTAATATTAAAGGGTGTATTTTCAGCCAGTTTCTCTTTCTTGATGATCATCGTCATGCTTACTGCATACATCAGAAAAGAGCTTTTTGTTCTTGGTAAAGATGATAATTCAATTAAGGCTTCTTTTCAGAAGAAACACAATGACTCCACCTTAGGCTCTGATTAGTTTTGAAATCAGCCCTTCCTCTTTAAACCTTTTTACATCCTAGCATCAGTATGCAAACTCTATAAGATAGTAACAATTTTCACGCATATGTGAAGTGTGTTATAGAATTTGATTGCCTCTCAAGGGAGTTGATATTCATTGAACTCAACCAAAACTGTTCGTACAAACAGACTCTATGCCCTAAATCTTTTACACGCCAACATCAGTATGTATATTCTCCATACTGTTCTCTATACATTTCCTAAGGTGCTGACGAAGAGAATTTGTTTAACAATCAAGAGTCTCTTCAATTGTTGACCATTTCCTTTATTCTCATAACCTTGATGTTTGATTCAAGTCTGATATCGCAGGGAGAAATTAGATGCTCATCACTCTAAAGGGAAAACGCATTAAAGAATTACTTCAGCTACCATTTAGAAGGAAGAAGAGTCGTCAGCTCCACCCAAGTCGAAAAGTCGCTTCGTTGTTATGCAGTTATCTTCGATAATAGCTTCGGGATAAAACTAAAATACGTAAAGGAATAAATTTTAGTTTTTGAAATAATACTTACAAGTGTTTGTTGTAGCAAACCTCTACTGCTTTACTCCTGAAACCCTAGGAGTGATTGATGTCTTAACTCTCCTTACAATATCACTTCTACATCACACAGAATGATTGTTGAATCAAACATTATGGTCGTGAGAATAAGGGAAATGATCACTCATCAGACAAGCTCTTGATTGTTGTACAAATTTTCTCTGTCAGTATCATTGGAAATGTATGGAAAACAGTTTGGAAAATAAGCATTATCGATCTTCGGGGTTGAAGGGATAAACTGATATAAACCAAAACGTCATAAATGATTATTTGCAAATCCGGAATGAACCAGAGCACTTTACGATCTAGATTGGTGCTTTGATTTCAACATACAGCCCTGATATCGAACAACCATTTTAGGTAAAATACAAATATCTGTTAATACTGCAAGTTACAATATTTAAAATAAGCGAAATCATCTTGGATTGATATTAATTACGAAACACGATTTTCTAAAAATAAAGACAAACTTAAACTTTAATTTCTTTGAGACTAAAGTATTTTTGTTACACAGCAACCGTTCAAAATGTTTTATTTCGCTTTCCAGAACTCCGACGTTGTTTTCCGATGCTTTCGAAACATCGTTTCGATTCCAAATACTAATCAACTACCGAAGGGTTTGTCCAAGGTAAACGAACATTTTTGAAAACATTTCCTTGAGATTGTGTTTTGTTTCTATGTTTTTTACGTCTCCAGGACAATGCATTTTCAAGATATTTTTCACGGATGAGATGTTAGGAGATATTTTTGTGGTCTTAAAACTTATATGTCTTGAGAACGAGGATCCGGTACAAATTGTAAATTTGTTTACTTTTTAAAGCTGCTTTCATGTCAGTGCAAATAGGCCTGGTGTAAAAGAAAGTATAAATTTGGATTATTCTATCAAAATACGGTATAAATGCAAACTTAATATACAGTTACGAGTGTTTATTAAATTAACACGCCTTCAAAACTCATTTACCCAATTTGATGGTTGTGGTATAAGTACTGTCGTAGTAAACGACCTTGAATTCATTAAGCACTTGCAGATAGAGACATTATCCGTATTAGTCCTTGAATTCAGAGGAATATTTTTATGTATAATGAGGTTTTCTTCAGGGGTTTTAGAGCGAAAAATTCTCATAGTCAACCGCATATTAACAACAATGTACGGCCAATCTAGTTTCTAGAGTTGTCGTTACCCTATTTCAGCGGAATACCCAAGAAAATGAGGATTCTAGTAACGAGATAATAACTTGGCCTACCTGAGAACTAGTTATTGATCAATAACTTCAATTTATTTTTATCTGTAAAGAGAAAGCTAAGACTGTATCATGAGAAGGTCTCGCGTACGAGTTATCACTGTTCAGAATTTGGATAAAAATTATATCAACATCTAAACTTTGCTATGGGCGACAGTGACGAACCTGGGACGTGTGTTTTAAAGAGACCTGTAAGGAGCGTGGGAAGGGACGAAAATGGACGATGAAGGAATATCTCTATTTATATTTTCTGTCTTAAGACTTTTGTTTCATGTACGTCAACCATTGCAGAACGTGCTCTTCTGTCAATCACCTCATGAGTAAAAGAAGCGAATTTTCCAACAAACTGTCTGTTGTTAGTGATCTTATATAAACATTAGTGCTCGCCGTCTGAGAGTTCATCAGTTAAAAGTAAAATGAAACTCATCCTCCTCTTCATCAATGTCGTTGATCCGAGCCTTTACACTCCTTTTTATTGGGCTTTGTTAGCAAGTTGTAAAAAAAAAAATGACCAAGGCCACCCTTGGATTTTGAATAGGGTCTCATGCGATTTGCAGATTACAAGTAGTCCCTCCTTCGCGTGAAAGTCCGTTACAAGATTCAAAAAACTTAGCGTAAAACAAAACTGGTCTCAGCGCGCTGCGCAAGACTCTGAGAGGGTAGCGCACGAAAAGTTCCGCGTGGCGCGCTAACATCAATTTTTTTTGGCTAATTTGTTTTTGACTGGCACGAAGGAGATGAGAATCTGCTCTTAGTCTATGCGATTTGAAATTTCCGTAGTATTTGTAGCTTGCTTAGCTGGCGGTTTTGACGTGCGCTTTTGGCTGCGTGCGTTTATTGTTGCTGTTATGCGTCCTAAACCTCTCGTAGCTTCTCCGCTTGTATCAACTGCTCCATTACTTGACGCTTCTAAGAGCGCATGAAACAGTCAATTATTTTTCTGACCAAGGTAATCAACTGTCTGAATTTCGTAAAATTTCATTTTCGACTCGTGGATACTGCGATTATTCGAGAGGATGCCAATTTACAAAAGGTGTATATTCCAATTTTTTTATATGTTGAAAAAAAAGGCATCGTGCCATTCAGTAATATTTCTGGGTTTTTTTTCGTTTTGTTGTAAGACGACATCAAGAAGATACGTCTTTGAACATAGTAACAGACGCGAGATCAAAATCACAATGACAACGAACCCAGTCTCTTAAAAGTGAAAACAGAAATCTAGTACTCGTCTAGATTGTCTGCTAATGTTCTCTCCACGACCGTATTAAATCTGCAAGCAGGCTTTCATTGGGGCTGCTACAAGAGCGGAAAAGCCTACGCGTTTCTCCTCCTGGAGAGATACGAGTGCGCGAGAAGTCCGAGAAGGTCCAGGCACAAAACGCCAGACCTCGCACGCTCGATTCTCGCGTGCTTCAACTTCACTGCCACGTCGCAGCACTAATTATAGCCTGTGCGCAATCTAGTCTGAGGAAGACACAATTCTTCGTTTACTTGGATAACTAAGCCAAAATACATTGAAAGCCATTTCTTTTGCGCATTCGAGAAACTTAGAGAAAAATATTTGCTTCGGTTCTTGTAAAATACCATATGAGACCACTTCTAAACTATTGCGCATAAGTTCCCTGAATAAAAATATTCAGATAGATAGTGAAATCACGAGTCCGATAATAGAAATAATCTCTGTGTTTTTTTAGATCTTTAAATAAGTTCCATCAAAATCAGTTTGTATTTTGATCTCTTTATCACAGCTGCGGTAAAAATAGCTTTACTCAGTCAAATATCGTTCCATTTAATTCAAGACAAGAGGGAAACTTGTATTGAACAAATAATTTAATTCAATCTCAAAAACATGATTATTTACGTATGTCGATATATTTTGTCAATTGACGGGTCATTTGCTGAACAATACTATTTATATTTTTTGTGTAAAACCTTGACGCGTTCAAAGTATACTTAACGTAATATATTTTTCTTTGAATTAAGTATTGATATGTATTGATTATCTGAGCCAAAGTTACCAAGACGATCACTAAAAACAAAAGATTATAACAGTAGTGATCCAATTTAACTTGAAAAAATTTGACCAAATTGTGCGCCATTTTTTACCGCGCGAAAACGTGAGCTACCCAATTCCTATTGAATTAAGTTTTGGTTAACAAGATGGCGCAAGTTTTCTGGACCAATCACAGAGCAAAGTAAAGCAAAACCAGAGCAATTCTGAATTATTTTGACACTCAACTAAAAAATTGCTCCGTGACTCGTATGTACAAATCTGCCTTACAATACTAATGTATTACTTGTATTGAATGACTTTAAGCTCTACATTTTATAAATAGTTAATTGGCACCCTGATATAAACTAAGCGGTCGAACAAGGTAAGTATTCTTTTGCTCAATTATTGAACTTTATGGAGATGGTGAGAAACGTGAGAGATGGTGAGTGTCATTAATTTAAAAGAGAGGTGTCCCATACGTCCTCCCTCTTCCAAATGGCTAATACCTTGAGCTATTTTTTGGGGGGAGGGGAGGGGCATTTGTAGGGGAGAATGTCGAGGGATGTGAATAGTTTCGTACCCATACCTTGCATGGCCAAGCGAATGTAATTTATAATTACACTGTAGGATCTGGGTACGAGATTAGGATGTGAGAAGATAATCCCTTAAAAAGGATCTCAAAACAAACCCAAGTTTACAACGTCGACTTTTCTTGACTCTAACATCTTTTTCTTCAGTCTTTTTCTCCGTTCATCGTCAGGGGTTTCTGTACTGAACACAGAGCTTATGACCGTTTCGTCTGTAGGCGAATTTGGTAACGAGCTTCTTATTTTCCTCGCGTCGATCCCCGAAGCTGCATTAGTGCTTTTTTCAAACTGTTCCTGAATCTGCGCCGCTGCCTCCTCGCTGGTCAATCTTATGTACCGTCGCGGGAATCGTTTCAAATCAAACACCGGTCTTCTAAGAGGGGATTCCTGTGACTTATAGCTACCCCTGGTAAAGCTTGGTGACCTTGTGGCCCCAACTGCCTTTCCTGTGTCACTGTCCGGACTTTTGAATGGTCTATGAAGAAGTCTGTTTCGTTGCCTGGCAGCGGCCTTCTTAGGAAATTCTTCGTCCAAAACTTCCGGATATATCTCGGCGGCAGATTTCACCAGTAGCTGGAACTGTTTGTTGAGTGAAAGAAGCTGAGCTTTTAGGGAGCTTTCCTCGTCTTTGAGATAATTCTAATTGGAACAAAAACAAAAAAGCTTTTCAAACCAGGTGCGAACTTACGTAGTATTGTGTTACTACCTAATAAAAAATCTTTCTCTTTACCCACTCTATATCATTTCCTCTGTTTCTGATCCGTGATTCTTTTTTTAACATTTTTCCAAATTCCCTGCTTTTAATTTGGCAGCGCCATTCGAATTTCAACGGTAATTGAGGCAAGGAATTTAAAAACAAATAAATCATTTCCTTGGACAAAGTTATTCCAAGGACATAAATTTTGGTCCCAGTATTAAAAGCTTCCCATGACCCTGGTACATATTCTTTTACTGAAGCAACGCCTTCATTAAGAGGACACTTTTTCCCATCTCTTATCGTACCCAACGATTGAAATGTCCTATAGTTAAAACATCAAGTTTTAAAATTTATTTCGGTACCACATTATCGGCCAAAGTCAAACGGAAGTTATCTACAAATTTCCTTCATAGACTACAATTTTGCAAGACAACTCAGCTCTAATCAAAAACAGACTGCAAGTGAACAATAATAAATGTTTAGATTTTTAGGTAAAGATAAATCTTAGAGAAACAGAAAACACTTCCAACTCTTGGCTAATGAGTCAATGGGGCAACCTTGTAAAATGTATTCAATTCATTGTGAATCCTTGAACCGTGTTAATGTTGTTTTTATTTTTTAGTTGGATAATTTATTACAGTTTCTTCTAAGCTTCAGAACAAGCTGTTACGTCGACAGATTTTTTGCTCCTGACTGATCAAAATTTGATCAATATATAATTTCCCAACTATTTAAACGACTTCCTCTTTCCTTCGAGGAGGTAAAAAACTGATTCGCTGGTTCAGTCCTCTTAATGTTCTTTCTATGACAGACTTCACTTGCGGTCAAGAAAGGTTTTGTTCCCGAAAAAAACCATTTAGCATAATGAGGTAAATTTCGTAAGAGTAAAATTTTTGTCACGAATGTCCATAGACAGTTTATAGATTTCATAACACCTCGTGGATCTTACGAAATTTAGGCTCCAAATTTTCCTTTAGAACTCGAAAGTTCTCTATATAGAGCGTGTTTCAGTATTGTGTGTGCGCATTAATGCAAATCTCGTTTGCTTTCAAAAAAAATAACATCAGTTCGATAAGAGAGAACAGAGAATTTCCGCCATAACACTATGACCTTAAAATGAACGCTTAAAAAAGATTTTTGTCGAAATAACACAATTTTCCCTCTGAATTTTCTTGTTAGGGATATTTAGCCAGGGACTTACCGAATTTACAGTCAGTCAATTTAACGCTGCGTAATTAACATTACTGAATTTGATTTCGTTAGATTTATTTTTTCCTCAACCTAATTATCCTACATTTTAATTACTTTCAAACGATCACAGCAAAGCTATTGTAACTATTAAAGAGTAATTTGATACTTTTGTAGTGGGGAAAGTTCAAGAAAGGCCAGAAAAACTGTTTCACTTTGGCTCGGTAACGTTAAAATTGTAGTCTCGATTCATTCAACTCAAAATAACGTATATCACGTACCATTTCTTTCTTCAAGGTCAATAATATCTCTTGCGGAGTTTCGTCTCTTTCCTCTGCTTGTGCTGTCATCTTAATCAGCGTGAATAATCTTTTAGTCCCAATAGTACGTCGACCTGAAAGCTTCGTTGGCGAGATTTCACTCAGCTTTTTGTTCCCAATCTACATTTTAAGTCGTGATTCAACACATTCTCGTAGAACAACCGAATCTCGAGGGTAATGTCAAGAGTGCTAAGTATTGAGCGGCCAGTATCCGACGGTAAATTAAAAGAAAAAGACCAGAGATTAAATAGGTTTTGTCCTGTCTTTGGACTCGACGTTACAAGCTTTATGCGGCCCAGTAGGAAATTATATACACAACCGTTGGATTAACAAAAGATTTGAATGAAGCTAAGACGATGAATCCACAAAAAATATTGTAAACAGATTCAAGACAGAGGCAAGCCATTCAAAGTCAATGATGCTTTCAAAGACTGTCACTTGTTTTGATTGACAACTCACAGTTGCGCAGGTAAACTTGTGAGCGCTGATTCCCAAATATGTTCAATGTTTTGTTTAACTCGTGACTACAAGATTTATTTATGCAAAACAGTTTCTAATTTAACACTTCTCAATACAAAATGAAGTCAGCCCTAAAATTACCGAGAGACTGCGTCAAACATCATGAATTTTTTTGTGTCGAAATTAGTAAGTGCCAAAGAGGTGCAAAATAACTCGAAGTCAGAAACTGAAAATGTACATCCAGGACGATCACTGTGATGAAGGCGCGACTCATCGATAATTAACTTTAAAACAATTATAAGACCAGAGCTTGTTGCAGGCATTGTTGCCGTAAGTTCCCCTCCCCTCCCCCATTGGGAGTTTTCAGTTCTCAGGCCTCCACACGAGCCAATCATTGGAGAAGAAGGCTTCTCATGATAAGATACGATAAAAGATAAAAGATACGATGGAGAGAGGTGTGTTAAAAAATGAGGTAAGCAGTATGCATTTCTTTGGTTGACAATCTACAATAACCGAGACAGAAACTTGCACAAGCTTACCAAAACAAGAATATTTTGAAATGGAAGGTTACTTTACCCATATGATTACACAGGATTAACAACATGATTTATGTTTTTATTTTGGAATTGTTGTTTGGGGGAAAAAGGAGTTTGAACGGAACAGACGCAAGTACTTGTGCTTATCTCGGGTCAGTTCTATTTTTTCCTGTTTATTTCCCTCTTAACTGATAGTGCAAATTGGCCGTAAGGAGTTTCTAAAGCTAACTTTTCAAGCGTTAGCCCTTCGTCAAAGCGAATCGAGGAATTGTGGGTTGGGTGTGTTTTATATAAAGAAAGGTGGAGCTACGCTTTTGATCGGGGCACGGTAACGAGAAAAACAAACGGAAAAAAAAAACCAATAATAAGTCAGTTGACTGAGAAGCATCCGTTGATGCCGCGAGCAATAGGAAGTTGATTTGAAAGATAAATTTTTGTTTTAGAGTTTTACAGCTCTAAAAACTAAATTATCTTGTGATAACCCAAGTGACGCAGCATCACAGTTTCTTTAGAAACTTACCTCCTTTATTCATGTGACCTGGTAGATCAACTAAATAAAACGTGTGTTATTATGTCTATGATATTATAATCATATATCTTTTAATCAATCTACAGCCGGTTGTAACGGATCAAATCCCGCAGATTATGTTATTGAGAATATCATTAGAGAGAGTGGGCGTTTGATTAAATGAATGAGAATTTTCCGTGGGGAAATAAGTTCCTCTTAATTTTTTGAGCATGTTTTATCAGTGGCTGTACTGATAAGATAATTTGCTCACCATACTTAGTGATATTACACGGTGTATTTTGTTTATTGTTTATGTCGCCAACATGAAGCTTTAGAACGAGAACCGCTGCTGATTCATCTGAACACCGCTGGCTCTCGGTTACCCATTCGAAGAGGAAAATCATTTTTTTGCGGTTTTCCTCCTTTAATCTCATTCTGAACGGCAAGGAAAAACTGTCTTTCACGACGAAATCCTTAATGTTTGGTTTCTTGAAAACTCTCAGCCGTAATCCATCATTCTGTCGAGATTTATTTTTATAACTCCGCTGAGGAAAACAACAATATGGCTTCCGTTAGTAATCACGGAAACTCCATAGTCATTGAAGACGACAGCCAATTTCAGCAACAACTCAATCAAGCTGGGAACAGACTGGTCGTGGTAGATTTTAATGCATCTTGGTAAGATTATGGATCGCTGATTTACTACATCAGTTGTCACAATAGACTCAAATTACTTTATTTAAATACGTAAAGTTGTAGTTTGTACTTGTCTGATTCCTGGATCGAAGGTTCTGTCTTGCACAGGAAGTTTTTATTTTCATGGAAGATTCTCGATCGTCTTTCACCTATGCGCGATTAAAATTTTAAGCGCATTGTTTAGTTTTGCTTCAGTTTTTTTGTAATCAGTTTTCTGGTTTTCCGCTGTAACACTGAAATATGAAACAGACGAGCTAGTGGCTACGCACGAGTAACCTAAATTGATTTGTTTATGAGAACTGAATCACTAATGATTAGAATTCTAGTGATCGTGTTTGAAAGTACACCTTAGACAAAGAAATTTGTCATCTTTACTGAAATTGTTTCTCTTTAAGTGTGTTTAAAAACTTGAGATTTGAGTTTCTGAGACCCACCAGATCATTCACAGTTCAAGTTATCTATAAATTTCTAAGTTACTTTGGGTTGAAAACCACAAGTACAGGGCTCTCGATACAAGGCGGGGCCGGGTGATCGATCACTGCCAATAGCCGCCCATGTCTTGTTATTTGTGCTTTTGAAACTGTTCATTTCTTTTTCATTATTTTAAGCCTTTACTTTTGTTTGGGAGACGCCTTCCTCAGATCATAATGAGAAAACTAGTGACAAAAAATCCTAATGTATGATATGATCTCTTTTTGAAATTAATACTTATAAATTGTAAACAATGTATGGATATGCTTTGATATCTGTAGACATGCTCTGAGCAAATAAACCTGAAGGCAAACTTCCCTATCAAATTTTATCTGTCCATATTCAAAAGATTCAGAATATCATAAATGAAACAGCACATGGTTAGACTTGAACTATTGTTGAGTGTCTATTGGCTGTTTGTGCAATTATTTGAAAATATGTGTATGTGTTTTCTTTTATTGAAGCCTTCTTTTCCATTTTTTTGCTTGATCTTTTCAAGAAACCAAAGAAAAGCAACAAAGATGAAAAATGAATTTTTCAGTTTCCATCTTTATCTAAGGATGTTCCTGATTCATTAAATCTTGATGAAATTAGAAGATCCTCGCAGCTAAGAACACTACTGAAACTAGTAGTTGTAAGTAGGACCTGAAAAAAATTTCAGGCCCGTACGGGATTTGAACCCATGACCTCTGCGATACCGGTGCAGCGCTCTACCAATTGAGCTAACAAGCCAACTGGGAGCTGGTCAATGAACTGGGTACAAATAAACATCCGAGTGAATGAAGATTTAGATATATGAAAATTCACATATTTGCACTGCGGTGGAAAGATGAAATTAGAAGATCCTCGCAGCTAAGAACACTACTGAAACTAGTAGTTGTAAGTAGGACCTGAAAAAAATTTTTCAGGCCCGTACGGGATTTGAACCCATGACCTCTGCGATACCGGTGCAGCACTCTACCAATTGAGCTAACAAGCCAACTGGGAGCTGGTCAATGAACTGGGTACAAATAAACATCCGAGTGAATGAAGATTTAGATATATGAAAATTCACATATTTGCACTGCGGTGGAAAGATGAAATTAGAAGATCCTCGCAGCTAAGAACACTACTGAAACTAGTAGTTGTAAGTAGGACCTGAAAAAAATTTCAGGCCCGTACGGGATTTGAACCCATGACCTCTGCGATACCGGTGCAGCGCTCTACCAATTGAGCTAACAAGCCAACTGGGAGCTGGTCAATGAACTGGGTACAAATAAACATCCGAGTGAATGAAGATTTAGATATATGAAAATTCACATATTTGCACTGCGGTGGAAAGATGAAATTAGAAGATCCTCGCAGCTAAGAACACTACTGAAACTAGTAGTTGTAAGTAGGACCTGAAAAAAATTTCAGGCCCGTACGGGATTTGAACCCATGACCTCTGCGATACCGGTGCAGCGCTCTACCAATTGAGCTAACAAGCCAACTGGGAGCTGGTCACCTCTTGTTATATTTATTAGATCTTAGACTCTGGCAAGTTCTGTGATGATTAATTTTGTGATCTGTTCTGATTTGTTCATGTAGGTGTGGCCCATGCCGTATGATGGCCCCTGTGTTTTCAAATTTGAGTGTGAAATATTCAGCAGCTGTTTTTCTGACTGTTGATGTTGAGAAATGTCAGGTGAGCAATAAATGGAGTGTCATTCACTGTCTGATAATTTTTTTGCAGCATGCAAAGAGAAACAGATAATGAAGAAGGTTTGTCTATACAATCTCTGTACAGGCTTGCTAGTCACACATGCAGAAACCTTGTATATGGTTTACCTCTGCTGTGGATCTATTGACAGAGGATCAGACAGTAAAGTTACAATGTGTGTGATCATCATGCACAGGAGACTGAGTCCATTTCACACATTTTTCTTCAGGCAAAATACAAATTCCATTTGTGCCCCTTGAGTGATATGCTTTGGACTGTAAATGTCAACTTAAACCTTTTTACAGCCAAGACCTTATAGTTAATTCTCCCCTCTAGCTGCTACATATTTCCTCATAAATTAGTTACAAGAATTTGTTGTTAGATCAAGATAACAACCACCTGATAAGTTTGAGTATTCTCATTACCTGTTTGCTGAATAATCTATGGATATGATTGGGAGAAGTTACCTGTTAACCCTTTAACTACCCTGAGTGACCAAAACAGAATTTCTCCTTACAATGTCAATACAAAATCAAGAAGACAAGTGATGAGAACCAAGAAAAGTATCAATTAGGGGATTATAAGTTGATCCAATACCAAATTCTCAGAAGTAACTTCAGAATAATTGTATAGGAGACAGTAAGAAGAATTACTAATGAGATCTTGGGAGTTAAAGGTTTAGTCATGTCTAGGAGTTAAACAGGTCAAGCAAATGTCTTCTCCCTTGAGTTAAGAGGTACTGAAAGTAGGTATTACCTTTTTATTGGTGTTAATTGTCTTTTTGTTTATTTATTTTTTCTCTAGCGGACTGTTGTACAGCAGGGAATCAGTGCCATGCCAACATTCTTCTTCTTCAAGAACAGAAAGAAAGTGGATGAAATGCAGGGAGCGAACCCCAAAGGCCTGGAAGACAAAATCAATCAGTGGATTGGAGGCGCTGTGGAGACAATGGTACTTATGTCTTTATTAATTGTTTATTGCCAATTTTATTTGAAAGTCAGCAGGTAAAACACTAGTTTGTTTCTCAGCTGATACACAGGGCTGGGACAAGTCCAGGAGTGAGACAGGAGGGGGGGGGGGGGGTGGGGGGGGGTGAAGTAACCTTCTTTTGAACACAACAGGCTGGAACAAGTTGAAGGGAACAAGGGGGAGTAATAGTCTTGTATGCTGTGCTTTCCATCTTTCCTCAATTTTGATGCCAGCTGCTTACTCTTAAATTGAAAAACACTGCAAATTAATTCTGAAGCATTCTTGCAATTGTACATTTATTTTCCCTTTCTGCACTCTCCTCACCAGTCACCTTAACCCAACCTGCCCCCCCCCCCAACTTTTCTCCTGGGCTCTTGTTCCCTGCCCTCTCCTCTGTCCTCTAACTAGTTTTTACAGGTTTTTACATCAGAGACTGAGCTTCCGAAGATTTGTTGCAATCTGAAGTAAAACCTTCTTCTGATAGATTTGCAGGAACACATCTGGAGATCGCTAGGGTCCCACCTTATACTATTAACCCTGAACTTTTGGACTAGAAAAACTTGATGAATTCTGGAGAAGGGTAGTCACCCCCACCTAGAAGCTGTGATACCAACTTTCACATCATGCCATAGAGACTGGGATGAGCTACAGCACTGTAGCCTGCTTTGAATTTGTGTAATATTTGTCAGTGGTCTTCATCATTTTTTTGCTTGTACTTTATGTTATTAATGTGACTTTCCATGTTTTATTTCAGTCTGTGGATCCTAAGAGAGTTGCAACAGGTCGTAGCTGGGACTGTTTTGAACAGCTCCTGGACAACCCGCGGGAAGTCTTCATGGATGTGTCACAGCTTCTGCTTAGGTTTGCATCCAACATCATCAACAATCCTGATAATCCAAAGTACCGAGCCATTAAAGTCAGCAACAAGATTTTCCAGTCACGGCTTCTTCCAGTAAATGGAGCTGTGGAATGCCTCTTCACCATGGGATTCAAAGAGGTAGTACTGATCAAAACACTTGAGTTTCATCAGGGCTGTTGATATGTTTAAAGTAGGTGGCCATGTTATTGTGAGGCCATGTTGTTTCATAAGGTTATACCTTCTAGTTTCAAAGGCTACAATAAGTTTGGAAGGAGACCACAAAACCCAAAATCCTTGTTGTTTGGAAACTACTCAGTTAAAATTTCCCAGGCATTCCATAAAGTTTGGACCTGCCTTTGAAGAAATTCTAAATATTGAATTAAAAAAAAAGAGGTTACTGGTGAATTATGCATTCAGTTCCACTAAAAACTGGAAATTGGTTGTTGTGCTGATTTTGTGTATGGTATTTTGATAATTGTATGATTATTTTTAATAGCAATAATGGTAAGATTAGGCAAAAATAACTTGCTTAAGATGGCAATTAACAATTTGTATCTAATTTTGCAGAGAGGTGATCAACTAGTGTGCCCACAAGGTGAATCCTTAGAAAAGATGTTGATTCTTCAGGATGCGTTGAATGAAGAGAGAAGTCGTCATAGCAATGCACAGGAACTTGATCCTACTCCAACTCCAGCACCAGTCAACCAACCTCAAAGCAATGGTCCTTCCTGCGCACAACCAACTATTGTTTCCAGTCCAGCTGCTAATCCGTCGGTAATGATTTTGTCTTCTCTTCAAATAACCCCTTGTTAACAATAAGAAGAGGAAGGAGGCATGATGCCCCAGTTGTCCTTAAGATCAGGGGCACAGAACCAATCCCTGAATGATCATTTTGTTAGTGTTCCTTGATAAGATGCTTAATTCTTGCAGTGCTTTGTTAGCCTAGGATTATAAACAAGTTGCGTTGTCAAATGAATTGTCAAAGAAACCTGAATTCCATCCAGGAGAATCAGAAGTAGTCCAGAGTGCTCCATAATTAAAAGAATGTGATTCTAAGCAGTGGTAGATTCAGATAGTGGGTAGAGGTCATTCAGAGCACACCAACCCCCCACTCCTGTCATATCTTTGGGTTTTTACACTACTTTTCTGACACCAAAATTCTTGCAATAGAAAGAAGGCTTCTTACTTCTCAATTGGCTGATTTTATAGTAAAATTGAGACTAAAAATGGGGGACTGGGAGGGGAGTGTTGGTCGAGTAGTCTTGGACCCCTCCCCCATCAAAATTTCCCGTCCCTATTATGGTCCTGATTTCACTCTGTTTGAGTGAAGAGGGTTTAACATCAGCATGGTGTCCTAGGGTTCTTTACTTTCAAGAACAATCCTAATGAATAACTCTTTTCATTTTTTGTTATTATAGGACAAGGAAAGGGACTTTCTTTTGAGACTACATAGCTCGTTACAACATGTGCTTCTTTACGAAGATAAAGATTTGCAACGAAGAGCGCGGGAAATGATTCCCCTGGCTGAGTTAGAGAGGAGAGCTAAAGAAGCCAGCGAGAGAACTAAGCAGGGAGGGGATGGTGGGGTAGATGAAAGAGATTGCCTTGTGTTAGAACTTCTAAATTGGTTTAAAGGTAAATGTACAGAAATAACAAATTGTCAGCGGTCTAGCGTGGTCTGTACTCTTATCGACAGCTATATTCGTGATCACAGTGGTCAAAATGATGTGGAATTACGAGGCACAATCACAATCTTAACATCAAATGAAACGATTCTTTCAGTGCGTGACCATTGCGTGACACGTTGACGCGAGAAGCGTTGTTTGTACTCTTATTGACAACGCAAAATTGGCCAGTCAGATTGCGACTAATTTGCCAATCAGATTACAACCAATTGTGGTAGAATATGAATTTGCTTCATGTTCTATGTATCCGAGGTGGCATAGATCAGCTACAATGTAAATTGACAGCGTTTTCTTTCTTATGTTCCAGGTACTTTTTTCAAGTGGGTGGACAAACCTTCCTGCCCGTCATGTGGTTCTCTGACGTTCGCTATTGGTGTGGTTCCCCCGACACCTGAGGAAATGGCCTGGGGGGCTGGGAACGTGGAGAGTTATAAATGTGTTTACTGTGGAAAGGTTACAAGATTCCCGAGATACAATCACCCTGCAAAACTTTTAGGTGAGAATGTGCGACAACATCTTTCAGTCAACAATTCATTTTTATTGAACAAATAGATTCCCTGTTGTCGTATGTCTGTACAGCAATAGATCACAGATGGCGTCAAAATGCGGTACGAAAAAAAAAAAAGGCTTGCAAGGCGCAGCCGAGTGTGTCACTGAAATTCTTGTCATTGACTTTATGTTTTTATTCATTCATTTGTAGAAACACGCAGAGGCCGATGCGGTGAATGGGCCAATTGTTTCACATTATGCTGTCGAGCTATAGGATTTGAGGCGCGACACATTTTGGATTGGACAGATCACGTATGGACAGAAGTGTATTCTGAAGCTCAGCAGAGATGGCTGCATTGTGACTCCTGTGAAAACGCCTGCGATAAACCGCTGCTTTATGAGGCTGGCTGGGGAAAGAGACTCAGTTATATCATAGCGTTCTCTCATGAGCAGGTTAGTATGATAGCTGCAGTTGTAGATCATTCAACAATAGGAGTACTCGACATTTATTTTTCATGCTGTGCGTGTTTTAATTTGGATATAGGTTTTGGATGTGACATGGCGATACTCTGCCAAGCATGAGGAGGTGAAAAAGGCGAGAAATTTAGTGTCAGAAGCCTGGTTAGTGGAGACGTTAAACAGAATGACTGAAGAGGTGAGATTCAGCGTGGGTAAACATGCGACTGTGAAAGGAAGGAAAACGAGAGAAAATAAGTCATTCGCAAAAAGCGCGGGGAAAGGATCAGCGGTGAGAAACAGAGAAACCAATAGCTGGTCAAAAGCGCGGGAAAGTGAAGAACTGATGGTGATTGGTGAACTAAAAGCCTGTCGAAAACGCCAGAGATTGTGGGTAACGAATAACGGGCGAGAAAGGCGGGAAAACGAGTGACGGGTGAAAATGGCGGGAAAACGAATATTTGGCGTCGAAGACAGGAAAGCGAGTGACGGGCGAAAAAGGCGGGAAAATGTATAAAAGGAGAGAAAAGTCGGAATACGAATAACTGGCGTAAATGGCACGAAAACATGCAATATTCGAGTTAGTGGCTGGAATTAATTCGTTAAAAGAACTGTTGAAAATAAATGACAAAAAGCGCTCACTCCCTAGTTTCTGGGATTAATAAGTAACTTTAAAAGCAGGAAAAACAGCTGACCGTGACAGTCAAATTAGTGTACATAATTTGGCTTTTGGAAAAGACGAGGGGATGTACTGTAAGTGTCAATTTTAGAGCAGGCGCGGACATCTGCATCTGCTGAAATTTATGGGTTATCCTTCACCACCTCCTTGCCACCTTCACCAGCTTACTAAAATATATCGTTAATTTTTAGCATCAAAGAAACCTTAGTGAAGCTAGGCGAAAAGTTTTGGCGGAGCGTCAGGTGAAGGAATTGGTTGAGTTCTTTACCATAAAGTCTGTGCGTCATGATGAACTGCAGGGCCGAGTGTCAGGTTCTTTGGCCTGGAGGCTACTTCGAGGCGAAACAAAACAACAAGCAGATGAAGAGAAGGTGAATCATAAACTGCCTGCTTTCAGCCCTTTTCTGTTAGTGCAAAATTACACCCACCTCGAGAAGGAGACTGTAAAACGTAAGTTTGTTAGGATAGAAAATTACAGCTGAGGCAGGAATAGACAAAGAAGGAAGATGGATGGTCAAGGATGACGAAAAATAACTCAGATTGCAAATGATGATTGAAAAAAATTCGCAAGCGGAAATGTAGCTTCATCCACAGCCTTGTTTCCAGCTCCCCTGTCTTTCCTTCCCCAAGTTATCATGTATGTGTATTTTGAATAAGTTCTTCTGCTCAGTTGCTTGAAAGATGTTTCCTGTCTTTTCTTCTTCCCTTTTAGCACGAGCCTTATATTTATAAACCTACTGACGAGGAAATCAAGGAAAAAAGGTAGGAACAGAAATATCAACGTAATCGAAACGAGTCGTTTGGTGACAAAGTCCAACGGCTTTATCGCACGAGCCCGGGTTGAATTACCGCAAAGAGTGCTGACAATGTTCAATCGTGAAACGAGCCTGAGTTGGCCAACTGGACAATAATCTTCACTCCCCCCACCCCCACCCCTCTCCTTATTTTTGACTGTCGACCGCCAAATTACAAATTTCTTTCTCTCCACAGCCTTCCCCTGCCATTAAAATCAAAGATGGCGGTCATAATTTTTGTTTGGAAATTACTGAGCACTCTCTCGCCAAAATTACGTTTGCTCTACAAGCTAGACTAACAAAGGGGTCTGGTTCTTTAACCCTTTGTCGCCTAAGAGTGATTAGAATCGAATTTCTCTTTACAATATCACCCCTTAATCACACAATAAGGTCACGAGAATGAAGGAAATGATTACCAACTAAAGAGGCTCTTGATTGTTAAACAAATTCTTCTCGTCGGCACCGTAGGAAATGTATAGAGAACAGTATAGAGAATATGTATACTGATGTCAGGGTGTGGAGAGTAAATTTAAACCCTGGTTGGTTTCAGTTTCGCTGTATGGCTGAGGAGAAAGTGTGCGTCTTCAAGATCAGTCAGGGAGTGTATCGAAGCGAAGTAATTGTAACCCTCTTTCCTATCAACACTCAACTGAAAATTGACCCTATTCGCTTTTTTTCTCTCCTTGTAGACTACGCCTGTGCTTTAATTGCGTGATGAATAAATATTTCCGAGGTTATGATAGAGAGTTAGATCTTTCTGGTTGGCAGTCGAGAGTGGCTTCATTCAGTTCTATCACACGTAAAGTCGAGAGGGACTGGAAAATGGTAAGAGTGTGCGTTAACAAATCTTCGGTTATTGAAAAACTACTTTATTAACACAGGTTATTGCGAACATTTGACATCTAAAATCTAAGTTCTTTCACTACCCTTTCAGGTTTACCTGGCGCGAACAGAAACTGCTTCAACTGGCCACATAACCTGGCAAATAGATTTAAATTCCTGTGATCTTGTGATCGACAGTGTTACAATAATAGCTAGGAGCGACACTTTTCAGACTGGACGGGTGGACTGGAAACTAAGTGGGGATGAGGAGAATCAAGTAGAAATGCTATCAGGAGGTGTGTGTTCTCCTTACGTTATCTCTGAATCTACTCAATAGATGAGTAATGAGGTGGATTAAGGAAATCGTCACTGAAAGGAATTCTTCATTTGCAATTTAATATTTGTACTTTTGTGCGTTATTTATACAGTAAATCGTGAAATGTTCGACGCGCTCTCCAGTGGCGGGAAAATCAATAACTGCAGACGCGTCCTGCCATGAGTGGGGGATTTGCAACGTGTTCTGCAATGGCGGAAAAATTCAGGCGGAACGCTCCTTGCATAGGCGGGAAATTTATGACGGTTTTCATTTTCTTGCACTGAGTTACATTTTGGATAAAAAAAAAAGAAAAAGATGAAGAAAGACAAACTGCTAAAGCGCTATAAGTTCGTGAATTATGGTTTGTTTAAAATCAACAGTATGGTTTTTATTCAACATTCATCCTCTACCTTTCAATAGGCCAGGAATCCACCATAACGTCCGTACTCAGTGGCTCCAAAACTCTCAAATTGACGGCCACGATCAGTGGCGGGAAAGGAGACGTTGCTTGGCAACACGCTCAGATTTTCCGTCAGTCATTCAGCAGTCAAAGTGAATATCCCTTGGATATCTTAGTCTCTATGAAAGAACCTTCGCGTAATACTCATCTTTAAGGCTTGTGACCCTAGAGTTTGTTGCTACAGTAAAATCCTACTGAAATGAGCTTGTCGCACGAGCAAATTGTTAACAACACAGTTGTCAAACTCGAGCATGCGAAAGGGCATTAATCCAGGCCGTCCGTGTGTCAATTTCCCGCGCAAAATTTTAAAGGAAAACCTAAGAAACAACCGTGGTCTTGCAAAATAAGGAAAAGAAAATTTAAACGTTCATCGATATCTGTAATTGGGAAAAAAAGTAAGTGACTTATCGAACACAAAACCTTTTCAAATACGGATATCCCGTTGATTTTAGCTTTACCAAAATTACTCTGTCAACTCTAAGATATCAGTTGGCTGAAGTAAATCAGTTTTTTTTTTATAACGAACCCCGATATAACCAAGAAACTTCTTAAGACCAGCCATTCGTAAAAGCAATGTTTGAATGTCATAGAATGCTTTCGTTACTTGTCAAACCGAACGAGTTTTTTACAGTAGGGTTTTACTGTAGTTTACATTTACTGTAGCTTATATTTAACAGATAGCGGAAAACTTAGTTCATTACATTTTATAGGAGTCAAAATATTTAGTTGTCTAGTCGAATTTACTCGTTTTAAGAATTCATTCTCGATTTGTTCTTTGCATTTTCTGTCTGCATTTATTCGTAACTTCTGTGGCAGTTTCCAGACTCATTAATAGTAAGTAGATATGATGCAAGTACAGTAAGATTTAAATTCACCAGAGTGTAGAGCATAGTGAAGAAAAGAAATTAAATTCTTAACGTGAGGAACTTGTGATATGCATATGGTAGGTTAATTAAAATGAAGTTTAGAATAAAGTATGTGATTTAAAAAAATTTGCGTGGGGCTTATTTATCTTCGGCCATCCTCCTCGGTTTCCTTTTGGTAAAGGTAAATCGTTACCTTTTTCTTGTTTTATGTCTTACCGCACTGTAATTTTGTTGTATTCTTCAAGCTGTAGTTTTGCACGACACAAATTCGAATTGGCCTCGTTAGCGGTACGTCTTTTATCTCATCGAGCTAAGGTTTTGTCGGCAAAGGCTTGATAGGTGATGAACTAAACACTGGTCCCCAGTCCTTGAGCTACCTGGTTTGGCTACCCAAATGGACTATACCCTCTGAATCTTCGGTATTTCACTAGCCATGGGAAAACGTCAATAAAATGAGGCGATTATTTTAAACTGTTTAAAAAGTTCTTCCTACAAAAAATAGCTCGAAGTCATGTAAACTCCCTCAGTATTGGTCATGAAGTAAGGCGTGATATCGATGATATTCACTGTTTTGTGCTTCAGTGTGTAGATTGACGCAGATATCTGCCATGCACATCGGAGATTTTTCACAGGTAGCCATCTCACGTCTCTAGATTTAGTGATACATGTAGTCTACAGCAGCAAGGTGATCTAAAGCGAAACAAACAGACACGGCATGTTGTATGACCCGACACGTTGCTATTGCACTAAAAAAGAGTGAACGTGTTTACAAGCGACTTTTGAGGTGAAGCTCGAAGCAGAAACAATACGGTATTGTTTCCTTACTCGGAACTGGTTAGATCAAATGACCACCACAAACCGTATAATATCAAGCCAAGCTTTATTAATTATTCGATCTACAAGAAAAACATTTAGAATTCGCAATCAGAACAAAGGAAATCAAGTCGTAATCTCGTAGCTAAATTCAAAAACTTGAAACATTATAATCTAACACTTTTAAATCAATCTATAGAATTAATGTCAATCACGATTATTGTCATTGAGTAAATCTATAAACAAGAGGCAACGCCTATTTAATAGACGAAACAGGTAATAGCATTGAAGACCATTGAAGTGGACAAAAGTATTAAGTGAAATAAGGGGTACTGAAACTAAGTAGACAGCGGAAACGATTTATTGCCATTCCCCGCGCTGACTCGAAGTTGACATTTGACTTTAAACTAAAAAATATTGTATGTAAATAACGAGGCACGTGCAGTTTAAGTATAAGTATATAGATAGCAGTGCTTTCAATAGAACTCATTCGAAATAGGATTTTGTGAAGTTAGTCCATTTTAGGGTAGTCCATCTGAATAGTTCTTGGACCGGAGGTCAGTGTTTACTCCATCACCAGGCTTTGTAAGCCTTGGCTTTCATCTTACATTAACTTTACTACACCTTTAACAAAACAAAAGAAGCCGGTAGAAGACCGGTTGATGTTTAATCGAAATGTCACTGCATTGGGAGAGGCATATGCTGCCAGGGGTAAATGCTCAGCATTATTTCCCAGACTTACCTTGAGAGTACATCAAAAGTAGTAAATTCACTTATTTTACGACAGAAAACGTTAGAAATTATGACTTTAACTGCCTACCAAGCATGCTTCGTTAAGTAAGCGAGTCCACGCCCACGATTATCTGGGCCAGCAGTTTTGTGAAAGTTTCTAATGATATAAGTATGTCATGTATGAAGACTTATGTTGTACCGAATACACAGGTGCATTGTTGACGAAGATGATAAGGAATTTAATTTTTTGGCTGTTTAGATGGTAAAGTGTGAAGTTTTTTATGTCTTATTTGGTGAAGTAATTTTCTTATTGTAATGATAAGCTTTTTGTTGTTCCATTTCCATTTCCTTGAAATTCAATTAGCTTTTTTCTTGGTAGTTTCTCAGCCTTTGAAGTTTGACTATCTTTGGGTCTAGAGCGCAAATATACAGTAGTTTTACTTTGTTATCGTAGCTGGAAATGGAAATGTTTTCTTTGTACCCGTCATACCTTGTGATCTTTTTCTGAATGTTACAGGTTTTCCTATATTTCGTGATGATTTAGCATTCACATTGCGTAAACATTTGATATACGTGCAAATTATTTCACTTTCGAAGATTTTAGATTCGGATAATTTGTCATAATTCCAAATTTTCCTAAAAGAGGTCTACGTCATGTTTGGTGTTTATGTCAAATATATTTGCACGTTAAAATAAAGTATGATACAGATTTTAACCGTCACTGCTTAACAAAAAATTTTGTCACGGATAATTTTAAGTGTCTTCTATAAATTGCAAACATTCGTCGAATACAAGGTTAATTTGAAATATTAAGGTAAGGTAAAGGTCAAGCTTGAGCCATCCGATTCATCATGAGTAGTAACTTCTAACCAGACTTTGTTTTCTTTACACGATCTGATCGTAGGTAAAACAAGATGGACGTTGTAACTTTAGACCGTCTTCAAGCAGAGGTATGGTCCCTTAAATAATTTTTTGTTCTTGTTACTTCAAGAGTTATAACTTTGTGTTAAAATGGTTTAGTTGTGTTGTGGTAAAGTTTCCGCACAGCCACATACCGCATTATGCATTTAGTTCTTGGATAGAGAAAACAATGACAAAAACAATACATTGCCGCTGGGAAAACAGATTTGTTTAACAATAGTATGGGGCTGTGCGGAAATTTTACCAAACCAAATTTAACCAGAATTAAACCAGGGAAGTTCAAAAGTGGGACAATTGTATAGAGGATATAAATGAAGACTGAAATTACTGGTTATTACTTACATACAGTCAAACCTGTATCAAGAGGCATGGTTTTAAGCAATCACTCTGTACTAAGCAATTGGTTTTCAAAGTCCTGAAAGTTTTACCCAATAATTACAGCAATTTTCACCTTTGTTGACCCTTTAATACCTAAGAGTGACAATGTTAAAATTTCTTCTTCCAATATCACCCCTGAATAAAAGGTTTAAGGCACAGGAATAAAGTTCTCCCTGTTAACATCTTAGGAAATGTATAGAGAGCAGTATAGAGAATATGCATACTGATCTTAGGGTGTAAAGGGTGAAGCAGTCATAGTCTACTAAGTCCCAACGACCTGTTTCTATTGTCCTTCACTAGTATTCAATAATCTTTTTGATAAAACTTAATCAATATTTATCTCCGGAAATCGATGTTGGTGGTATTTTTTAGTGTTTTTTTTGCATATTGAGTGTTCAATTATGGTATAAAATGATTATCATTTCTTGGTAATACCCTATTCTGTGGAACTCATATGAAGCCATTACCCAGCCATTGCCAGTGGATGATTGCATCATACTCAATTTCTGTAAATGTTGCATTTGTGATACTCTGACATATGTACATTAAAAAAATTTTATGTTCTTTAAAAACAGAATGAAAGATACTTTTTAGCAAGGCTTTGGAGCCAGGATGAAGTGGTTCAACTCTATGAACAACCAAGCTTACAGCAGCAAGCTCTTGACTTGATGCCAGTATCTGCAATGAGAAAAGAGGCAAGAAAGGAAAGCGAACAAACGGGAAAGGATGAAAGGGATTGTTTAATGGGTCAAGTCAACAAATGGTTTTATGGTATGTACACATAGCCTTTGGAATATGATTAGTATTCATATTTTACACACTGTTTTCGAAACATTTCTTATGGTACTAACAGGGTGAATTTGTTTGACTATCAGGAGCTTCTTAAATTCAGGTGATCATTCCCTTGATTGACATGAGACCCAAAGTTTATATCTGATTCAAGTGTGAGGAGATATTAGAACTCAGTCACTATGAAAGGTTAAAGGAAATATTCTTCAAGACTGAGTTGGTAAATAGCTCAGGCACTCAAAATGCCTCTAGAGTTTCTTGTAATATCTGAAGAGTTCTCCAATCTGATGCCTCACGAGTGTCCAACAACAGGCATTCTCTTTGTTTTGTAAAAATCCATATTAAGGCTGTCTTTAGATCAGATAATTTGCTTAGTCAACAGATTCACATCCATCCCAAAGATGCAAAAATCCTTGAACATGATGTGACAGAACATCACAAGAGGCTTTTTAGAGTTAGGGTTGTGTTTCTCTTCTTTAAACAAGGATGCCACTAAGTAAAGGAAACTGCTTCATTGCTCTTAGATAAATTTGACTCATACATCATGTTTGAATTTAGGTTCATTTTTTAGCTGGCTGGATAAACCAAAGTGCTCACGGTGTGGCACAGTAACAAAAAACATAGGAACACTTCCCCCCACAATAGAAGAACAAAAGTGGTTAGTTGGACCTGTAGAGGGATACAAATGCCCTTACTGTGGGACAGATGAAAGATTCCCAAGATACAATCATCCAGCAAAGTTGTTAGGTATGTAAGTATAAAAATGTGTGGGTTAAAGAGTGAATCGCACCTCTTATGAAAAATTGGGATCACACGTGTGTCATACCACTTTGAATCACACATGTGATCAAATGTGAGATTACACATCTTTGTTTTTGCATGGGACTTAACCATCAAGCATTAATCCACGAGTGAAAAATTTTAAAATGATTAGATTTTATATTTTAGTGGTGTTATTCTTTAATATTTTAAGCAAGGCAGGTGAAAGGAATTTTCAAACTGACAGAGTAATCCTTTTATGTGTTATGTCAGTATCTGAGAAACTGCATCCCTACCCCTCCCCAAGCTCAACATTAACCCTTTAACTCCCAGAGGTGATTCACATAAAACTTCTCCCTACAATATCCATACAATCTTCAGCAAACAGGTAATGAGAATATTCAAACTTATCCGGTAGAAGCTGCTATCTTGATCTAGCACCAAGTTCTCATAACTAATTTACAAGGAAATGTGTAGCAGCTACAGGGGAGAATTAACAATCAGATCTTGGGAGTTAAAGGGTTAACCCTTCCTTGTTATCAGGTGATTGTTGTCAGATTGGGTGAGGGGTAAGTGTGCAGTTGCTCAGATACTGACATTGATCCTTTAAAAAATATAGTTCCTTAACCCTTTACACCTAAACATCAGTAAGTAAATTCTCCATACTGTTCTCTATACATTTCCTAAGGTACTGGTAAGGAGAATTTGTTTAATGATCAAGAGGTTCTTCAGTTGATTATCATTTCCTTTATTCTCCTGACCTTAATGTTTGATTCAGGAGTGACTTTGAAAGGAGAAATTAGATGCTAATAACCCTCAGGGATTAAAGTGTTAGTAGTGACATGCTTCCAAGATTTTTGGCCTAACTGGATAAACATGCATGAACTCAGTACCAATGCAGTGCTAAAGAAATATAAACTTGAAAATTGGATAAGTCATGGACTAAGAATTATACATTTTTGAAAGGCCTGCATGTTGTAATATACAATTAACTTCCCTCAGAAACCCGTCGTGGCAGATGTGGTGAACATGCAAACTGTCAGGCCTTGCTGCTTCGCTCCATGGGTTTTGATGTTCGTCATGTCACTGATTGGACAGATCATGTATGGGTGGAAGTTTATTCTTATAAGGAGCAGAAATGGGTTACTTGTGATAGAGATTACTTTAGCCGTGAGAGGGAAGGAAAGAAATTGAGTTATATGGTGGCAGTATCTAATGAAGAGGTATACCGATATATGTTGCATGTATTGCAATGAAAAGAAATTAGTAATGTTGCACTTTTTGTAATAGTAACTTTCCCTCCCGAGATTTCTCTCCTCACTGTCTGTTACACAATTCTTATGATGTTAGTTCAGAGAATTAGCATTGGACTAAGTTTTAACCCCCTAACTGATATTTTTCTTTGTTCTCATCACTTGTCTGCTTGATTTTGTATCGGCATTGTTAGGAGAAATTCTGTCTTGATCACCAATGAGAGTTAAAAGGTGAATTAAACTGATGAACAGAATGTTCAACTTAGAATCAGCAGTTTTTACTGTTACATGTTTTGAATTTAATTTTGCTGCAGGAGTGTCATCATTTTCATTATTTTAAGCTTTTAGTTTTCTTTTCTACACATTGTTGTTACTTTTCAGTGTACAATAAATTGCAAATTCTGATTCTTTTCCCCCCTTCAGACTGTGGATGTGACATGGAGATATTCAACCAAACAGAATGAAGTCATGCAGCGAAGATTACATGTCAGCGAGGAATGGCTGGCAAGAGCATTAGCATTTCTAAATTACCAGGTCGGTTGCTCCTTTCAACCATCTTGCTGGGAATAATCACTACAAGGCTGTGACTAGCACAAAATTTTCCATGTCTTACCAAATTTGGACCATCAGGGCCTGTGCCTTGTCAGTCAACTCAGAGTGAAGCTTCAATTAAACTAAGGGAATTTTTCATCAACTGTGTACTTACCCCTTCCCTAATCCAACATTAAAACTACTCGTTATCAGTTGACTATGGTGGGGTTAGGGGAGGGGTTGGTGCCTAGTGCTCAGAAACAGACATGGATGTCCTTTTGACAGGTTAAATGTGAACTGACCAATCACAATAAAGCTTAGCACGCACACACACACACAAAAAAATATTTCTCAATTTCATAAATGTTTCTGATGTTCATAGTTATCTTACAAAAAGTATATCTGTTAACCTAATAACTAGTTACTTTTCTGACTCATGGATATTAAACATGGCTATAATCACTGTTTTAATATTGTCTGTTTATAATTTTTATAGAAGCAACAAAAACTCTCCCCTGCAAGGCGTGAAACACTCAGGGAACGTTCAGCTCTGGAATTGGCTGAGTTCCTTTCAAACTATCAGAAACAACTTGAACCCAAGGTAAATTAAACTATTCTTTCTGTGTGACATATTTCTTTATCAAAGATAGGGCTCCATTCCACAAACACAAGTTTTGGTCTCACCAGAACAATGTTTTCCCAGTTTGTAGCTGTTGCTTCTGTTCAAGCCTTCACGTCCCAACATCAGTATGCATATTCTCCATACTGTTCTCTATACATTTCCCAATGGGCTGACAAGGAGAATTTGTTTTACTATCAAGAGCTACTTTAGTTGCTGATCATTTCCCTTATTCTCACAACATGAGCTAATGGATATGGCGCTATAGAAATCCTTCATTGTTGTTATTGTTATTATTTTGCCTGTAAATGGGATTATAACCTTTTTGGTCAGAGTGAGATCCTTTGCTTTTTTGTCTTTGATTTTTTTTAACTCTTATGAACAGCTTTAGAGTTCTTTTTTAACTGCCTTTTGTTTTACTTTACATTACAGCACACGCCTTATACATTTACACCCACTGATGAAGAAATCAACAGCAAAAGGTAGTTTTTAACCTTATATAAACATGATTTACATTTTAAGGAATTTTTCTTGAACTCTTTGATCTGATTATTTAAACAAAATTTGCCTTTTTTTTTTTAAAAAAAACTGCATCCTATTCAATCCTTGATTTAGCTGGACCTTTTATCTGTACATTTATTTTTGTGAACAGTGTCAAGAAGACTGAAAGCTTACAGTAGAAGGACATTTATTTAACCCTTTGACTCCCATGAGTGACCAAGACAGAATTTCTCCTTACAATATCAATACAATATCAACCAGATAAATGATGAGAATAAAAAAAATTTCAATTTGGGGATAATTAGTTGGTCCAATACAAAATTCTCTGAACTAAAATTAAAAGAACTGTATGGTTGACAGTAAGGAGAATTACTAATTTGATCTGGGAGTTAAAGGGTTAATTAAATTAACCCTCCTATGGAGAAAGCCTGAAGTTCACTGATTGTGTAAAACTGTGGTTTGGGTTAGAACTTCTGTGAATAACTGGCCCTTTGTATTTAATTTAGTTACCTCTGAAAAAAAGATTTTGTAATTCTTCCTGCTTCCTTCTGTGAAATCTCTTCTACATTAGTACATACATAGAATTTGGTGTTTTATCAAAATAACACCCTTAAGCTAATAACTTAGTATTTCTTTGCATTTTCTTTTTTCCCAAAAATTTGTTTCTCTGCATACATGAACCAACTTTTACTCTCAATTTTTCCCCCAAGTCCTCAATTACTGAAAAATTTATCGACACATTCATAAGTGTCAGCTGGATGATGTACCCATCATCTTCTTTCCTGATGTGAACAATGTCACCTAGGATTGTTTATCTCCAGGCATGCTTTGGTAAAACCCTTAGAAAACATGAAACTGGCTGAGAATCTAAATTATGAATTTTCCTTTTTAAGGTTACAGGTGCAGTATTGTTGTGCAAGTGACAAATACCGCAGGGGACCCAAAATGGAGACATTCTTGCAAGGTTGGAAGTCTGGGGCAGCAGCTGTGAAGTCAGTCTTCAGGAAATATGAACATGATTGGACAACAGTGAGTTTAATATCATATTTGTTGCATGAGAAATGCAGGTGTTATAGTCCACTTACAAGCAGAGTGACAGAATCTAACTTGAAGAATCTCCCCTTTTACTCTTTTTACTCCTAATTATCTTCCTGTCAATCATCACCCTTCCTTCTTCCCCTGTCTTCTTTGCGTTTCTTTTTTATTTTCTTTCCTCCCTTTCTTCATGTTGTTACTTTATGCACTCCTCCTTCCCCTATTGCTCTTCTGGCTACTTTACCACCTCTTTCTGCATTTGTTTCTGCTCCAAAAGCTTTTCTTCTTTTTCTTCTCCTCCTCCTCTTCCCCCTGCCCTTACTTCTCCATGTTTTCATCTCCATCTGTACCCCTTCTGTACCCCTTCTGTACCCCTTCTGTACCCCTTCTGTACCCCATCTTTACCCCTTCTGTGCCCCATCTTTACCCCTTCTGTGCCCCATCTTTACCCCTTCTGTACCCCATCTTTACCCCTTCTGTACCCCATCTTTACCCCCTCTGTACCCCTTCTACTGTTTTTCTTGCTTTATACTATCCCTTTCGTCTTCCTCTATCTTCTCTTTTCAGCATTATCATTATCTTAAAGCAATTATCATAAAAACCCATGCAGGTACTCAACTATCTTCGTTCTCGTGGAGTGAAAGAAGCTGATCTAACAACATTAAGGAAAGGAAATGTAAGTAGACTGATGTAAGTGATTAGTATCTTATTTCTCGTTGCAATGTTACCCCTGAATCAAATGTCTAAGAACCAAGAATAAAGGAAGTGATCACCAACTTAAGAAGCTCTTGTTTGTTAAACAAAGTCTCCTTGTTAGGAATAAGCTTTAGAACCTTTTCAGTCAGATCCATATGACAAAACTTTGATCAAGATCTTACTCAACATTTGTTAATGTGGATATGAGACATTGTACCCAAGATCTCATTTTTTTGATATTATTGTATGATCTGTGAAAAAAATCTTTACCAGGATAAAAGTAATTTATTTCTCATAATTACCACATGAGAGCAAGAGCATGAAGAGAGTGAGGGAAATGTTTTTGTAATTTTTTTTTACAGGCCTTCCTCTCTCGTCTTCCTTCTTCGCCAACTGGTTTGGTTTCATGGGCAATGGATTTCTCTACCTCTGGTTTGGTGATCGACACTATCACCATAATAACTCATTGTGTGACCATGGAAAGTGGAAAGGTAGACTGGAAACTAGAGGGAGATGATGAGGTCGTAGAGAATCTGAGCTTCAGCAGTCAGCGTGGTATGTGTTATTTACTGTCAAACTCAGAAAACCATGAGCACCTGAGATACATGTATGGTTGGAATGTTTATTTTGTCTTGTATGTCACGGCTGTTTCTTACTATATTCTTGAGCTATGTCAAAGCAGAATTCTGTGAACTTACACCTTGTGGAAATGTTAATCATTAAGTTTGTTGAAATTAATAATTATTTATTGACTCACTGCTAAATTATTAATGCAAAATATTCAATTGGAGTTGTCTTTTGAGAACACCAAATGTTTCCATCATTTCCTTGGAAATGGTATCTAAAAGTATGCAATAATGATTCAACAGTTTGTGATCTTTTTTGACGTGGAAAGTTACCATGCCAATGAAATAGCTTCTTATGAACATCCATAATTTTAGCGTAAGGTTCCCATACCTCAAGAGTGAGTTTAGTTTCCCCCTGTAAATTGCAATCAGCTCATCAAATTTTACTGATCTGAAAAGTCTAATAAACGATACCTTAGTTGCAGAGCTCCCGAAATTTTTTTTATGTTCTTGAGCTAATTGAAAAATATTCAAATGCCTTTTTAGCGACTTAGTATGTTCCATTAAGTTTGCTTTTGTTTGTTTATTATGATTTCTAGATCACAAATCACACACGACTTCATCCCTCAGAGGCTGCAAGACTCTCAAACTGACAGCTGCCCTCAGCGGAGGAAGAGGCAAGTTGGCTTGGAAACATGCTCAGCTTTGCAGCCAGCCAATTGACAGCGAAGGAGACTCTTCCTTAGATATTGCTGTTACACTAAAGGAGTCAACAGCTTAGGATGTGTGTAACAAGTTTTAAAACGAGTAGTCTTAAGGCCACTGAACCTCTGTAATTTTTACCATAAATTATACAGTACCATCTAGGTGCGATTTTGAAGGTATGAAGCATAATTTTCATGGCTATACTGCCATTTTACTACTTTCAGGGTCGGCCTTAATAAGCTAGAGGAAAGAAATATTTATTGTGGTTTTCACATTTCAACGGGGTAAATAAGTTAAATAGCTCTAATTTATATTTAATAGTATAGTTTGATCGTCCGGGTGAGTGTAGTCCTGAGAAGGACTGTTGTCGGTAATGGTGACTGACGTTTCGACAACCTGAGCGGAAGTCGTCGTCAGAGTCAAGTGAAAGGTTGTTGTCAGTCGAATGTACTTAGTCCGGCTTGTGTAAATTGATAAGTCAGTTTTGCCGTGATATTATTGGCTGTAAGACCCAAGTGGCGTAGGTCAGTCGTGATTGGTCGGTTTGGATCCGTTAATGAAGTTAGGTCGTTCTGTTCGGTTCGTTTGTAATGTTAATTACATTACAACGTTAATTACATTACGTTAATTACACCCGGACGATCAAACTACACTATTACATGTTACCACCGGGTTCAAACCATTTACAGCTATAATTTAATAAGCTGATTTAAATAGAAAAATTGTTGATATTGACAAAATGATGTTGTGGATACATTTGGGATTGTTAGCAGGCTAACTTACAGAATGAACAAATTTTTATAAGCAGATTTATTTTTCGGGATTTTATCAGTTATATAGGTATTGGCGGATATTCATTCAAATGTTTGTTATGAATTTTTTTCTCGGTCTGAGAAAGCGGAATTGCTTTGTTTATTGTACAAAGCGGCATTCTTTAGATAAGGTAATAACTTATTTGTAAATGGAAAAGGATCGCGGTATGTGAATTCAAAAGTGAACGAATTTTGAGGGAGTTAAAACGGATTTAGTTATCAACTGCAAATTGTAATGTTTTTTAAGGAGATCAATGATTGTAGAAATTTTCTATAAATATTCTCCCGAAATGTTTTAATTCTTATCAGCTTTGCATTGTAATAAGCAAGTACGAGGTATAAATAAAGGTATAATAAACGTTGATTTTGTTCTGTGGTTTCATCTTGCAAGCATGTTCATGGTATTGATACGCATGTTCTTTATACAGCCAGCCGCTGCCTCCTGGACTCTTTCATCTTCAGAGCCCGTCAATGCCAGTAAAGTCTGATGGGATCAGATAAGGAAAAAGGATTATTTTAGAATTAAGCACGTGTACAATGATGTTCCACATAAAGAACTATGAAACACACAAGTCTGAAGAACGTTCCTGAGTTGAATACGAGGAATTGTTAATTAACCGTGAAAATTCCTGATCGGGCATTTACCAATGAGATAAAGGGAGTACGTTTCTAAAGAAACTGTGGTGCTGCGTCGGTGGGAGAGTATAACAGGGTAATTTAGTGTTATCAATTGAGTTGAAAACGTAAACCTTTCGAGCGTTAGCCCTTCGTCAGAGCGATACATGACAAAGGACTAACTCTCGAAACGTCAGCCTCTAAACTCTTAACAGTGGCCAATATACGTTTTCAACTTAATTGATAACACTAAATTGAACAATGAGAGACTTGTATGCTGTAACGTGGTCTAAAGTGCTTTTTTTTACGTCGCATGAAATGCGAAATTAGACTGCAACGTTAATTAAGGTGTTAGAGACGTGCAAATGCCATACTATTGGTTGAACAGTGACAAACCCTGAAAAATACAAAAATTTGCTTTACCTGCAGTGCGTCATGTTGATGAATAATAAAACAGTTATATGGGTCACGTGACAGTCTTTCCAGCGCGCAAGCGATCGCTCGCTTTACCGCTACGTCAGAGGATCGTTTGAGGCTGTCAGCGAGAGGAACGACCGCTGATGAGAAGGACTTCACATTCTTGTCCAATCCACTGCAACTGAAAGAGTGCCAAACAAGACTACTTATCAACTCTACTTTTACCAATGATGCCTTTCGGTTGGTGACTGTTTGAAAATGTCGCAGTCTCATCGTTTGTCACGTTTGTCACGCTTGTCACACTTTCCGTCTCGGTGTTGTGTGACCAAGAATGTCACTCTGTGCCTTGTTTGTTACTACTTACGTTGCTATCGCCTCTGCCACCCATTGCTTTAACTCTTCGTCTTTCTGAAAGGTAAGGATCCTAAAAATTATTCCAGCGATAATTTAGGGTCAGGGTCATGATCGATTGCTATACTGCAGTCTTCGTCAAGTAATTCGGTCGAAGTATATGCGCCGCTATTTAAATGGCTAATTTTCATTGACACCTTTCTCCTTAGCGCAGAGTAAGAAAACGGCTAAGGAGGGTAGACCCTCTCTTCCTAGACCAAGCCCTCTTTGCTTTGTCAAAGGGGCAGCTCTCGTGCGATTTTTATGCAGAATTTATTGTCAAACCTTTATATACTGACCGTGTACACCAGTGATACGAGAAGAGGTACCACTTCGTAATCGGTCAGGATGGACAAGTTCTCTCGATCTCTGCCAATGCTGATTATTGCTTTGTTTACACTTATTAGCACCTGAGGGAGGAAAAATACTTTTACTTTTCCAAAAAAGACTGATTAAAAATATCTTAGGTTAGGGTGAATTTTTAACAAGATTTAGCCCGGGTTGGGACTATCTTAGCCAGTTCCTGGCAGAAAAATTAATCCTAGGGTCCGAGTGTATTTTAAAATGAATACCGATCAATTACCTCCTTATCGTCGGATCTCAGTAGACTGGTAATGAGTTCTAGACCTCCGACGAATGAGCGCACCATTTCTGCTGACTCCTAGAGGACAGATAAGGACATGTTAACCACTGAGGAGACATATTGTTTCCTAATTCATGCGTTGGGCCATGAAAAAAATGCCGCTGACTCCAAAAAACAATTTTCCTACAATTCTGTTTCCACCCTTTGAAACATGGGTTTTAGAGGTAGCTGCAGTGTTTGGGAGTGAAATTTCAGCAGTATTGAATTTTATCAAATTTCAATTCTCAATCGCGGGTGAAAAGTAAAGAACTTTGAGCCCATCGAATCGAGGGAAATTATTGAACAAGCTCTCGCGAGAAAAACCTGGTATGAACAATTCATATTGAATTCAGGTTGCATTTGATTGGTTGAGTATGGACAAAACAAACCAATTACAGAACGTGGAATATCAGAGAAAAATTCTTCATCACGATGGACACTCAAGCTAACTATTAATAAACGACTCTGTCTAACCTCTTTTTTCACAACACACTCACTGATGGCCTCTGCCGCAGCTGCTACAACCTGGGAAAACAAATTCTCTTTGTCAGTATTATAGGAATGTCTAGAGAAGAGAATACGGATATTGATGTTGCATGCAAACATCGTATAGATACTGTTATTGTCGGTTACTGTGTGAAATTAAAAGAAGATACGTTGTGCGAGAAAGCTCTGGGAGTAAATCGATTGATTTGCAAAGATAAAAAAGATGGCAATCGGCAGGTAGGTCCGTAGCTTATTAACGGTCTTTATTTTTAGATTCTAAACAGTAAAACTCAACCAATTACGTCTGAGTCGGGAAACTTCAATAAGGACCAAAGAAGCCGTAATCCGTCTGTTTGAAGAATTGTACTGCAACAAAGTTACAAAATATATTAGTCAAGAGAAACCAAAAATGACTACATGAAACTGGAATGAAAATTGAGGTAACACGGCTTTTAACAACAGCAACAATAACTTACAAACCTTCTACAGGATTCCTCTTTAGCACAAATCGCGAGGAGCCTGGTAGCGTTAATTTGTACGGCACGTTCCGTGATGCTCAGCGCTCGCACAACAACTGGGATGACTTTATCCTCCTTGAGTGTCAGAACTGTCCGTTTACTGTACGCAAACTCGTGCATAGCACCCATAGTATTAGCCAAGACCTGGTGAGTTAAAAAGAGGTGTCAGAGTTCTTTACAAGTGAACGAAAAAAGGAATCCTACAAAGCATTGGTGCACTGTTTATATGAGTTACTCCGCTCCATGATTGGTCACTAAAATTTCGCGTCATTCTCTCAACCAATCAGTAGCTGTATGATATTTTCCTCTGTTGTGATTGGCTCTTGTAAAAATAAATACAACACAATTTTGATGCAGTTATATTCAATAATATGACTTTTCAACTATCACAATATTTTGTACCTCGTTAGTTTGCTCTGGAGTCTTCAACAATAGGATCAAAGCTTTGACTGCACCAAATTGCTCAAGCCTGAGATCGAAAAAAATTAATAGTATCAAAAGAAAACACCTCTTACTGAGGGGAATTTGATGTCAGTTCTTTTAATAAAAGCGTAACGTGACCTTTAACTGTTTTTTATTTAGGAATTTTTTTTCAGTTATTCTGGTTATGCGCTCCGAGTAAAATAAAAGCTTAAGAGGGCTCAATAATTGATACTTTGAAAAATAAACTTGGAAATACACAGTAAAAAAAATTCCACATGCAACGATCGGATGCTTATGGCAGCTCAAATGGCAGAGCAGCCTGCTACGAAATTGGAATTGACTGGAGTTCGATTCCTCACATAAGAGGACTGAGATTTTTTGTTTGCACTTCGGTTCGTTTCCTGTCCATTGCAAAAATTGAATTCCTCTTTCTGTGTCTTCCTTTACCTTCTGACGTTGTTTTTGTTCAATGCGCACTTCCAAAGGGCGCCGACCGTGGCCGCAAGGAGTTGCGTGTTCTCAGAGGACCTGGATCCCATCGTTATTTGGACGAGCAGTTCCAGGCCACCAAAGCGGAAAATCAGTTCGCGAGTGGAATCATCTTCGGCGCACTATAAAATGGGAAAGTTAAAGGAAAATCATGTTTTGACATTAGACTGAGTCCAAAAGTTTCAGCAGCTTGTGTAGTATAATCGTCTTGCTTTAAGGTGTAGAGAAAAAACTATTGGTGACTCAAGTTTTGACAACCTAAGCAGAAGTCATTTGTCGGAGTCGGAAGGCAATGGCTGGTTAGTTCATGATGGTTTGACGAGGCTGATTGATCATTAATTGGCTAACTTTCGTATCCTTATCCGTCTCTAGAACACTAGATTTATCAAAGAAAAATGCTGATTTGACAAACCTTGAACAAAGCATTGGCACATAGAGTCTGCAAAGCTGTGTCGCCCTTTTTCAGGTGCTTAACAATCGCCTCCACCATCCCCTCCCTGCGGATATCATCACGAAAAGTGGGCTGAAGAAGATCAAAGAAAATCCTTAACGCTGCAGTAACTCTGTGATGATATCAAAAGGGTCATAAATAAGTCATTTATCAGCGGCAGGAAAGTCGTCATGCTTGCCACGTTTATTTCGACGCATGGTATGTCATTGCGGCCCCTTTAAACCGACGCTAAACTGTTTAAAAATCCTTTCAACGATATGCATAACTACAGATTAGTTGCTTGCACACATGCTGAATTGAACGCTAGTTCGTCGTATTTAACTCCCAGAATTTTCACTGGAGAAAATTTGTAGTTTTCACGAATACTCCCAAGAGAGTAAAGTGCTTCGTTAAAGAACAAAGTATAACGACTCCAGTCGGTTTCGAACCCAGACCTCTACTCTGAAGGCCAAAACACTCACTGACAGGTCACCAGGTCTCCTGCAAATGTCCTTACTTGTCTCAATAGCTGGAAGCTCGAGACATTTTCCCCATGCCAAGTAACTGAACCAATTGCAACATTACATTGTTACCCATCTTGCATTTCGTACCTCGCTAGCACATTCCATAAGAATTCCCATGGTGGGTAAAATGACATCATCCGTCCCGCTGACCAATAGGGAGGCGAGGATGGGCACGGCACCGGCCAAACGGATGGCTTGAATATTTTTAGGGCTTCTGCTGCAGCTCCACAAAGCCATACATGCATTGTGGGTAAGCCCGAAGTTGCTGTCTACTTTCGATGGGAGCCTAGTGCGTTTCCTGTTTTCTGGTTGAATCATGTTCACCTGAAACAGGCATGACCACAGAAAAGCTTTTAAATAAACTTTTCATGACTATTTTTTTTATTAAATTTTCGTCAAATGAAAGATGACGACAGAGATTTTAACAATCAGAACACTTAATAGCCGCGTTCGTTGTCGCCCGCGAGGCAGTTTGTTGGGGTATACTTCGAGTTCTCGTTGTCTCTTAGTGGTATTTTCCCTTCTTCTGATTGGCCGTTGTGGAGGGGAACAGGGGGCGGGAGCCCGGGAGAACAGGGAGCGGGAATTTTAAGTTTTGGCACAATTCAAAAGAGGCGGGAGAACGTGGTGCGGGAAGCGGGAGACTCTGACCCCCCTGTCCCCCCCCCCCACTGATTACTTCAGTTTTGGTTTTGCTATGGTTTTACTTAATTCAATCAGAAAGAACTCAACTTCGAATGTCGTTGATTTAAGGTCCCTCCTCTAGGAGAGGTTCCAATCTCTAACACTTTTAAACATATGCTGGATCCTTTGATGTTGAAATTGTACAGAAAAACATCTCTCACCAAATGTTTTATCCCTCTGCCACGCCGAATAGCTCTGTAAGCCAATCGGAATGTAACCACGTGACTAAGAGTTTCAGCAGCGAGGGACTGGATCTCTTTCGAGTCTTGTCGAAGGCAATCAATAAGCTGCTGAATGCCTGAAAAGAACAGAAAAGAAATGCTATGAAACGCATATCATAAAAAAAATCCTTCTATTGAGATAATTCCTCCGCTTGGGGTTTACACCTCGCTACATGTTAAGAAAAACTATCTAATCATTTTATCCACGCCATTAAAGAAATAAAAGACAAAGCCAGGTCTTTTTGGCGGGAAAACAGGGTAACTAACCTATGAGAACTCAAAGCCCGGGTACGCATCTGAAGATTTCAGAGCGCGGGAAATCATGCGACCGGTACGAAGCGCGGGAAATCAAGCCACCCACCAGCTGGAAACGCGGGAAAACTGTATTTAACCAGTTGTGAACCGAGTTGAGCGCGGGAAAGTGAAGAGACCAATGTAAGAAACTGGTATAAAGTGTTGATTTGCAATTATCCCAGGCGTCATTGATATATCAACGATGACTTCAAAAAGAACGTTCCGACGAGAAAAACCTTAATTAGTAAAACAAAAGCTCAGCACGTGAATTTGAAAGTTTATACATTTCGTGACCGTCTTGTACAAAATAAGTATTTGAAATTACCATATCTTGTGCAGCATGAGAATGGGAACCCCCTACGAAAAATCGGTAGTTCGAGTTTTCGTTGGAACAAACGCAAAGCTACCTTCGCTAGTTTAGCTGAAGGGAAAGTCTGGGGAGTAATTGACGGGAAACTCTTCGAGTAACTGTGAATTTCTCAAGGAAAAAGTAAGTTGTTGTAAACGCTTAAGCTCTGTTGTGAGTTCAACCTTGTTTCTAGCGCTTCGCAGGGGTTTTTTGATCTTTAAGTCGTGTTGGTATTTAATCACATCTAGTACTAATTAGTATTAACTAAGAAAAGACATAAGCATTGCTTTTCAAAGTAAACTAACTCATAAGCAGTCTTCGTAGCAGACCCGATTAAGAGCGGAATGGGTCGATTTTTTGTCAAATTTTCCATCCTTACTCTCGTTATTATGATAATAACAGCTCAGTCACACCTTCATTCGATTAAAAACATTTTCACCACTTAACAAAATAACCGAGATAGTACGCACCCTCTCATTGGTCAAAAGCCTTTCGGGTACCCACAGCATAGCTATTTTAGGAAAGCAAGATATCGCATACCCAATGCCGATTATTAATGAACGGTCCCTTAAATAGCCTTTTCTTACGTCTACACTAAAGTATCGTATAATAATTAATCTTTTCTAAATATTTCTTATATTTTATGCGCATAGTTTTGGGCCGATAGCCACAATATTTTACCTCCCAGACGACAAATCTCAGTATTTATCCTCTTAGTATTCGTTATCACTCTTAGTATTTTGAGAGAACCAACCTAAAAGACAAAATCACCGACATACTTGTATTATTGACACTACAGCACCGACGTGATTTTTTGTTAGGATTGGATCCGTCCTCCAAATTAAATTATTTCAATTATTTTTCCTTCTATGCATATTTTTCCTATGTATTCAGCTCAAGTTGACGCCTTTTTGCTGCACAAAGTCAGTGTCGGTTAACTAGCTACTTCGTGATACAAGTTATTCTGTCTGAATACTGCGAGGAAGAAGCACCAAATTTTTATTACGTATGTGAAACTATGAAGTGTCTGAGCACCCACATATCTAACGTTTCTCCTCCAGCTTTCTCTAACCGTTCAAAATGGTTAGGAACTTTTGCAGTTCTACTAACTTTTGGGGCGTATGGAACTGCTAAAGCAAGGCTTTCCCCTTTTCCTTTAAATTAATGTGTTAATAAATCCAAAATGAAAGAAACAATTCCCAGTGCCCATTTCAAGAATTCATCACCCTTGATCTAATTTTCGATTTACCCCTTAAGGATACAAGTTAGGTAGTACACAAAATGTACAAATCATACCACACAGCGCCAATAATCTGTTTTTAGAATGTTAAGGAGGATAGTGATTCCACCGAGATCCAGAATGGCCAGCTGACTTGATTCCTGTTCCAGGCTAAGATCACGAAGGGCGCATAGCGCTATCACTGTAGCTGTTGGGTTCCCCAGCTTAAAATGACACATATGTTTTATTTGAGTTTAAACCAAAAATGATTCTATTTTGTAGGATTAAATACTCTTAAACGACACGAATCTATCTGAAGTTAGGATGAGTGATTATGAACTGAATGGAAGCTGATTGTGATGGGAATTAGATGAAAAATTTATGACATTTCCTTCAGGCGTGAAATCTTAAACCAAAGCTCTTTGATGGAACTAAAATAATCACGTCATCCCCTTAACCAATCAAAGCGGACTAAAACTAATTCAAACTTGATCGCGCGCATTTTCCCGCGCTTTCTTTGAGTTATCATTGGCTCTCTATAATGTTTTTTCTTCGCTCTAATTGGCCATCGTTGTCACTTTGTTCTCGACTTAATGACACTCATTTGATCAGTGTTCTGATAGTTCTTGTTCCTTCAGCTCTTACTTAAGGATGTCTTCAATATCAAAATATTTACGAGGCATTTGCACTTACCTTCAAAAATTTGATTAGTTTGTGAATGTCCCAATACTCCGTAGTTAGTTCAGGTTTTACCTTTCAAATCCAAACACATAAAATTTGTCAGTTAAAACAGATCATAAGCCTTGGACACTGCTGCAGTAAAATGTAAAAATCCTTAGCTGCTCTCCTATTTTTCAAACCCCTATTATATAGTCGTGGTTTTTTCACCAACTTCTCAAAACTAACCTTATAGTAAATTTATAGTGATCAGTAACGAGAATTTATGATTTCATGATTTACCTTTCTTGACAACTCCTCATCTTCTTCACTGTCGCAACTACTTGACGACGATTCACTCTGGTACTTGTCAGCGGCATTCCTGAATGAGCTTCTGTGCTGTATACTTCTTGTTTTACCACTGGAATTGGATACAGAAAATAGCTTCATATATAAAAGGTTTTTAGAGTTTGGTAACTAAATTTCTGATTATCTGATGATAACGATGAAAACGCACCCGACAGAAATCTTGTCCTTTGTTCTGTTCTTGGCATTGTTCTTTCGTTCTTGAGCACTATAGACAACAAAGATACCATTACGTTTTTAAAGCCATTTAAGTCTGTTAAAAGTTGGAACATATTAAAAAGGAAAACATCGCAGGAAAATGTTGTTATAGTTGAAAAAGAAGAAAAAAATGGGGGGGGAGGGGGGAGCGAAGAAAAAACCTCATTCTTCTGCATGACACTTTCCAGGAGCAATATTTGCTTCTTGGGCCGTCACTTAGCCATCTAACCCCTAAGAGTGACCAGCATCTTATTTTTCATTCAATGTCACCCCAGAATCAAACATTGAGGTCAGAAGAATAAAGGAGATGATCACCAACTTAAGAAGCTCTTGATTGTTTAACAAATTCTCCTTGTGAGCGTCTAGGGAAATGTGTAGAGAAGAATATGGAGAATTTGCATATTAATCTCGTACCCAGATCCTATCATGTTACTGTAACTTGCATGCACAACCGCTTGGCCGTAAAAGGTCTGGGTACGAGATCAGGTTAACACATCTAGAGTAGGGATTGTGTGACTACATACAGATAACAGCTATAATTTACCTTCGGCTCTCATCAAAAAGATTCATGTGATTGGTTTTCCATAGTGTCTTGTAAGTCTTCTCTCGTGATGGTTTAAAATCAAGTTTTTCTCCTCCGTTTTTCCTAGGAGACTGTTCACGTCTTTTAGAGTCTCTCTTCCGTTCTTGCTTCTTAGAACTTGCTACTTCTGGTCGGCCTGACCTCTTAGAGGTCTGGGGAGAAGTCATTTGATTGGCATTTTTCTCTTGTGATTTGCTAAAGATGGAAGTAGTAAAACGATAATTTTGAGAATAATAAGGAAAAATAATTGAAATACTTTAATTTGGAGGACGGATCCAATCCTAACAAAAAATCACGTAGGTGCTGATCATTATATCAAATATTTGGTACTTGTGATCTAGAGCCAGGCCTTACTGAATCAGCTGTGAAAATATCTATTAATCATTGTTTAAAAGTGTATATTACAGAGCTAATTTAAGAACAATAACTCAGAGAGAGAGAGAGAGAGAGAGGTTGAGACCTAAATAACAGGACAATAGATAACCCTTTACGTATGGGTACGTACGGGAGGTCCTCGAGCCTTAGAACACACTTCAAGAGCACTTTTTTTATCGAGGCTAACATTTAAATTCCTTAATCGGAAAATCTTCTTAAATTGTGGTTCTTATCAGAAACAATGAAACCTTTCCCACGCGAATATTTGTTTAAATGGATATATGTGCGATATGAGTTTGATGTAATAGAACGCTTCAGGGTGTAAGAGCGCATCCCCCCCCCCCACGTTCCTTCCCATCAGACGCGCAGCTTCAAGCCCTTTACCGGATCGTGTTTCCTTATAACGTGTTCAACTGATTAAGCAAGTGTATCGCAAGGGTGGGAAAAAAAAATCTACCGTTGGTCAGCGGTTTTCCTGTCGTTCTCCTTTGTTTCCAGTTCTTCTTCATTTTTATTTAATTCTGCGTCATTGTCTCCTTTTACTTGCGGTGGGTGTTCCTCTCCATCTAGACCTGTCCTTTCGTCCTCAGAATACTCTTGTCCCTCCACTTCACGTGAAAGTTTTTCCTTCAACAACAACAAATCGCTTGATAAATAAGATACTACGTGCGCACCGGTCGGTCACAAACCTATCGCTTATTGGGCCGTGTTAGCACACTGTAAAATACATTTCTTACAATTAAAGGGGTACACCCTACTTTGAATCGATTATCTGCTATATTATTTAGTAGAAAAAGTGAGTAAATCCTTTCGCATCAGCCTGATATTTGTAGGCTTTTCTCTTATACTTCACACTGAGATTATTCCATTATTAAACTGTTCAGTTTATGCCTTATCCCATTGTTCATCAAATTTTTTTAACAAACTTTTCAATACTTACCACATGATCTTCAATATTGTCACTGTTTTTTTCTTCTTGCACCTGATTGGTCAGACCTTCACGGGATTCTGCCGGTGACGTCATATTTGAGTGGTCTGAGAACACAATTGGACTTGTAGACCGATTACAGGTGGCTGTAGATGTCCTTTCTGGCCAGTCATAAAGTGGGTCCGTGTCACTCGCTCCCTCAGGGGTCAGTGAGCCTCGTCCTGATGTTGAGGAGGTATTGGCTGAGCCTGTTTGCTGCCGAAGTTCGGTAAGTTCTGCCTGTTGCTTTTCTACTAAATCTTCCAGGCTATAAAACCACAGAGAGAGAAAACGACCATTATGCAGAGGGTCTTATTGGGATGATGGCTTTTACAGCTAACGGTTAAAATGTTGGCCAATTTACGGCTAACTATTAATACCTTTTCATTGTCGTCAACAGATTTGTTTCTTAAAGTTATTTCAATTTTACAACTAACGGTTAAAATTTGCCAAATTTTACGCCATACGGCTAAACTTTTGGTTGTTTTACGGATAACGGTTAACCCCATTGAGACCCTCCATGAATTTAGAATTTTATTTTGTGATAAAGAATATGAAGGAAAACTCCCTAACTACCTTATATTCCCCACCCCCAGGGGATACCCAGTCAACTTCCGTAGTTTATATCAAGAGTATGCTCCGGGGGGGGGTCAGGGGAAAGGGACAATGATGACTTTAGAACACACTGACGAATTACAAGAAATATGGTACCCTTGCATGTACGTTTTACCTCAAAACTACAAATTGTAGTTTAAGAACATTCACCCCTACTATAAGTCATTAATTTTGCTTTTACAAGAAATTGAGAGCATGAATTCAATTCATTTTCGTAAAACGATGCAGATGCCTTATCAATGAATCAATTCTCGATCCCAAAGCTTCTCTCTGCTGCGCATGCGTAAACATTACACTCGAGGCTCCTGAGTTAAAAATGCATAAGACTGGGGAAGAGATTGTCTTGAAAACGATCGCACATGCTACAAGACGTTCACACGGCACGAGTCTTGTATGATCCTTTTCTTTCATGGGCAACCAAAATTTGCACACACTCCCTAAATAAACATTAGGTGCTAATGTCCTTTCCGCTGAAATGGATTTTCTTCAGTGAACACCTCGCAGCGATGAGCTCAATTAAAAATATTCTCGTTAGGTTTAGTCACCCTCATGTTCCTCCTTATCAATTTTTTTAAAAAAAATTGATTCGCACGATCATTTTTATGCCTCGAAAATTTTCGCAAAATTTTTTTCCTCATTTGCTAATGAGCGTAATGTCGCCTTTGTTTTTCATCTCACCACAAAAAGATGGAAACAATGAATTCATAATGACATGGTTATGTCTTCTTTATGGTCCTCCCATCACTCATCATGAAACTCATTTAATGTAACAAAAAAAAAGCTCGGGGAAAAAGGTGAAACTTCCTTCTTAAAACCTTGAGAATGATTTTCTTCCAAACTAACCTTCAAACGAATTTATAATTTAAATACATGCGAAGTTAACGACCTAAGCAATCCAATACTTGTCTAATTTTTATGACAAATGACAAAATAAGTTTCCTTAATGGTATCAAAATGATTTCGCTTTTCCCAACGCGATGTTTGCCAAGCAAGTCGTACATTTCAATTTTACTACTTATGCATAAAATAAGATCTAGTTGGAGCGGTAATTGCAGAATATTTCAAGTAAGAGAGCATGTTATCAGCATGTGATTAGATGACATCACGACAGTCTTACGAAAGAGAACTCACCAAAATATATAGTCTTTAAAAAACGTGCGAAGGATTTGCGAAATAAGAATCAGATTCGAGAAGATCTACGTCTGTATGTAACTCACCAAAGAATCCTTCAAGGCAAAAGATCACTTAGATATTAAAAATTGAACGCATTTATACGCTCTCAATATTATGGCTTGAAAAACTACTTAATTTTCGATTAGTCTAGCTTACCGTATCTTCCTTTTTCCTTTCTTCGTCGCTCTGTTCTTAAAAAATCAGCTTAAAGGCTTGTACCGAATGCTTTAGTAATTATAGATCTCTTTAACGATCGAATACCGAGCTAAAAATTTCCTCGCCAAACGGATGTTCAAACTTCATAAATAAAGCTTGAGTTCTCTATGGCAACCTTGTAGCAACTCAGCTGTGTACATATTCAAGTTTGATGTCATGCAGCTTTCCCTCATTTGAATAAAAGTGTTTTTTATTTGCAGTTGTTGATAGTCTGGCCGACCATTGAGAAAACAGCCTGTGTGCGCATGTGCATTTCAATGTCACCTGTTGGCTTAACGGGTAACACGAGGTGATAAGCTATTGAGCATGGTTCTACTTTTTTTTCTTTTTTTTTTTTTCTTAGCCTTGTAAAAATTTCTACACCGGGCTCTCCTAGTTTCTATCGTCTTTACACTTTTAACAGTGAATAAGAGAGATCACGAGTTCAAACTATGGATAAACATGTGTTTCTGGCGCTCACAAGGAGCAGTTTTTTTTCTCGGTCCGTTCAAAAACAAGAGAAATTCTGATCCCTCAGGCGGTAATTTCAACAGAAAAATATATTATCTCATAGTATTACTATGGCGTTTTTCCTTTTTACTTCGAAAAACAGAAAAAAAGAACTTAAAACGAAGCCCCATAAAGACACCAAAGGCGACGAGATAATTTCTAACAAAATTCCATAATAGATTTTTCTAGGTAAGTTCAACCGCTGCAAGAACGTCACGAGCGCAGCTACAATCCCCTACTGAAGCGGCGACCACTGTCAAGTTTCTTACAAATGGCTAAGTGCCTTACAAAAACAATTCGTCGGAACGCTCACTTATCAGTTTTATGATTAAGAGATGGCCTGAAAAAACTCCAGCTAAGATAATTGTCCTAAGTTAAGTAGTCACATAAAATAAAATGAAATTTCTGGGGGAATGTACTTATATGAGTTTTGCATATTTAATTTGAACATCCTTGGGAAAAGTAGAAAGGAAAAGTATAATCTTGATCCCCGAGAAAAATAACAGTTGCTATGTCTTAAACACTCAAAAAATCCATTATTTTGTCTAACAGATATCACCAATAGTGACTTTTTCTATTCAAGTGTTAATGCAATTACGACAGTTCGGTTTCATGTGCAAATTAAAACAATGTTCTTGAGAATTTGCATTTAAATGAGCAGTAGCTATCAATAATATTTACTGGCTACAAAAGCTATTCAAAGGGTCAAGTTATTCTTACGAAACATTAAAAGAAAAAGCTAAGCAAGCAAATGAATTAAATAACCAGGCATAATCACCTAAGAAAAAGCCGTCGCATTGGTTTATCAACATTAAAAATGACAATTTTTCTTGTTTCACGTCTGCGTCAACGACTGAAGTGCATCTTTCCTTGATAATCAGCCAAATGCTTCCTTTTCCCGCCTCTTTTTGCGTACGCGCGCTATTTCTGTGAACAATCTTGTTTCTACTTTCGTTTTTAAGACAGGAAAGCTTTTTTCTTGAATTGATTTTCAGACTTATATAAGTTTGCATGCGCACGAATTTCTGTTAAGTGACTACCAGTTTTTAAATAAACAATCTTGAAGAACATCATCCCTGTTTGAGTAGATCCGTGTTTTATCTTCCGACTTGAAGGATGCTGATCATGAACTGAACCCTAGCATATGTTTTGCAATTTAAATTTGTAAGAACAAAATCTTCTCTTACTAGTCGAAGATAAACTAACTCCTTGCGGAGTGCAGAGCTACAACATAACATGTTTGTAGATAACAAATGTTGTTACCACAGGGTTTACACTTTATCGTTTAAAGAGCAAAGTGGCCGAAATGAAACACGACTAACATGTTTAGTTCATCTTCTATGTCAACAAAACATTTACTAGCTTGTGTGAAATGAATGTACCGTCGTTTTGCGTCGAGAATGTCTGCGATGTCTGTGCATAACTCAATTATTTTCTTCTGCCGGTCTTCCTTGTCCTTCCCCAACGTATTGAATCTTCTAACGATCCGCACAGCTTCTTCGGCTACCTGTAAGCGGCCGAGGTCATTCACTTCTTTCTCAGTTGCCATCTTTAACTTTTAATCCTGTGTATAAGAGCATTTTGTTTTAGCAATTCGTGCAGTCGAAGACAAACATCTATCTACAGTATTCTTAAACCTCCTTCCAGCCAAAAATAAAACATCAATTAAAGCAGATGGTTCTATCTCATTCGTGCATCTTAACTACAGGATAAATTCAAATCATTTCGCACCCTTTTTTCTGCTTGGAAAATGTATCAATTTTCCATGAAGGACGCGTCATAAATTAAAACAACTCACGTTTGTTTCCTATTCGTCAGAAACAACCAGAAAAAACAGGGAGCCGTGAATCGTTTATGGACCAGATGCTTAGTATTGTTTTCGTAAACGAGACATCACTAAGGGGCTGTTTCAATATGATGCTGAGGGCACTTGGCTAATATTTGGCGTCTCTGGACTTCGCCATTGTAATGAGTTTAATTTCACTCGCCTATATGAATTTCATTGTATGCAGTGCGTTTAATATGATACCATTCTATCTGTTCTGATGGAAAATCACTAAAATCTTACCAAAGTATTCTATGATTCTGGTTCCTGAATTAGAAGAGTCGTGTTTACAATAACACACCGCAGAGATTTTAAAACATATTGTTAATTGCTTGAGGCCAATGCTAATTTAAGAATGTAATTTTCAACAAATGTTACGAGTTTCACAAAACATTTAAGCATACATTACCTCCATATATACATATATATATATATATATATTTTTCCTTTTTTTCAGGGAACTGAGATGTGCACGAAAAATTAAAACATTTTCAACAGGTTGATATATTCACCTACATTTTCATGGCACCTGCAAAATGAGCCTTAAATTGCAACGCGACCCTTCGAAATTTGTCTATTTACTTTTAACACCTTTTTACTGCAAAGATAATTGCTTCTAATAGCGCATCATTCCAAGAATGAATTAATAATGTGACATGCATTTGTCCATTAAATCGTTGCGTGTTCATAACGCGTTTCCACGTGAATTCGATATTTTCATTCATGACATTTCACTCTTTCAAATAAATTGTTTACAGCTTGTTAACAAAGATCTTCTCGACTATGAGTCACATGACCAAAACCAGAGTCATCAAAACAGCCAATGAGAAGCAAACTGAGTCGGACGCGGGGAAACGGAAGTAACCAACGGGTGGTTCGTTTTAGTTGAAAATTTGGCACGAGTTTTCTGAATTAATCACAAAGCGTAGAGAGGTGAAACTTAAGCAATCCTAATAAATTTTGAGACTCAATCGAAAATTACTCTGAAAATTCACTCTGAAGAGGGCATGAAGGTAAAACTCCCCTGTTGAACTACTGGGTAGTTTTGAAAATTTTTGGTTTTCACTAGCTGATTATCAGGATGTATTTCCATAGTAAAATATCCTACAATTATTCAACGAAAGCGAGATAAACATTGTCCAATATTTATAGATATAAATTTTTTTTTCGAATTTCAGGGCTGCACTTCCTAGTCTCCTAGTAACCGATCAAATATTGAAAATGAAGCTTTGCAAAGCACTTCTATCTCAGTTTTGTTTTTCACGTGCGATACAATTTGACTTTATTCCGCTTTGTCCTGTATATAAATAACACACTCAAAAATGAGCTAACGTCTGGTAAATTTGAAACAGATCACGTCTTGTAAATGACATGAGGTGTTGGTCTCCGTGTGTTGTCACTCAGGTACGATATACTATAATTATGTATTCAAGGCTGGCTGTTCCTATCAGTCATAATCAATTGTTTATAAAATGTATTGTCCTTAGTCGCTGCTATTATTAGTGCACGTAATCAGATTAACCTTCACATTTAATACACACAGTCATTAGAAAAATAAGACATAAACAGGCTGCGGTGAAAGGCCTGAAAAATAACCCACTTAGAATTATAATCATTTTCGCTAAGCTTCTCTTCAATGCGATTGCAAAATGAGTTCTGACAGTTTTAGAATATTATTCTTTATAAGGGCGCACAATTATACAACCGGTATAAACAAGTTTCGGTTCCTATGGACACAACTTCTTCGGCAAGTACGAGAAAAATCGACATGCTTTTTCTGTTCATCCGGTTGAAATCGCGTGAGCAGAAAAGTGGTAATATCCAATTTCAAATTTTATTTATCTTCGGCATTGCTTTTTGATAAAAATGGAATTTCAAGAAGCGCAGGAAGCGTTTTAAAACCGAAATCAAAGTCTTCAAATTAACTTCTTCTCTGCATATCTTCCTACTGAAAAATTTAGCCCTTAAAGTGAGGAAAATCAAGCAAAATGCATACCACGAACGAATATGAAAACTGATTTAAAACAGCTTTGATTACTCTTTTGTAACGATTTACTGTTCGTATCAAGACGGAACTGCCCGTGAAAAATATATACATGCTGCTATAATATACATTCTACGCGTTGCAATACATAAAATATTATGGTTAACCATAAAGGTAAGATTCGCTGAAATTACCTTGGAAAGAAAGGGAAATCGATGAATTTTCAGATGTTACATCCGAGAAGATATTGAAAGCGAACCGTCAGTTTTTTGTGACTGGAAGACGCCAGCTGCAAATACGTTTTATAACTTTAAATATGCGTTGCGTTTAATTTAATATTTCTATCCAATTATCTTAATACAAACACGACCACAGATAGTTAAATCACACCTCTTTGTTCCAGACAAAGGATCTTAGAGAACTGCTAAAAGATGTGGCGGTAAAATAAATGAAACGCCGTAATGAAAATTCAGATGGAAATTACAATTCTAAAATTCCTGTTTACTTCAGAAGATTTCAAACAAAAAAAAATATATCAGGCATAAATCTGTCTGGTTGATATTAATGATCGACAAAAACAGTTTTTATGTGTAATGTAGTCATTTTAACGACTAAAACATCACGAATAAAAACGGGGAGATTTTCCATTCCCTAAAACGACTTATTAGCAACATCATTGATGTATTTATGATCTTAGATCTTTGCGGGCTTTTTTCAAGAGGTAATTTTTTTAGGCACAAATGGAATTAATGGTTTAAAGCCGTTTATCACTAAGTGTGGTGTCGATGTTTGTATGGGGCCATGGAAAGAAAATGAAATCCTTTAAGGAGTGAATAATGTCCAATTAAAAGCTTTGTTTCCAACTCAGTTTCTCCAGGTAGTTTTAAGAATTTGCCACTATCAGGAGGCAGAGAGACGTGGCTGACAAAAACGTTCATAGCTACAACTATATGAGAAGACCAGATAAAGTCAACTATCTTTACCTCGATATTTGAAGTTTTCCTGTGTTAGTATGACTCACGGTATCTCGGGATTCAGAAAATTTCGTCATATGATGCTTATTAAATTCACTGCTAAGCTTCTGAAACCTTCATTTGCTCTTGAATCTGCTGTTACCCTGCGACCCCTCTACGATAGCGTATATTTCATGATAAAACGCTCATTTTCAAGATAAATAAACTGATAGCGGATATGTTAAAACAAGAAAGCCCTGATCCGCAAAGTAAAAAACATGACAGAAAACCATGAACAAAATGCAGTCTAAGACAGCCGAAAGACAAATACTTCCTTTACGAAATGTTTTGACAGGTAGATCATTCATTCATTGAAGAACCCTGACTGTTATGAATGCTTTTCCTCCTTTTTGAATCGTTCATACGCGAAATTCAAACGATGTCATGACAACAGTCATGTTTAATAATCAGAAACGTAGGATACCCGGCAAACTGAGTATGATTTGGCCAAATATTAGAATATAACTTGTTTCAGTATTGTTTTTTGGTATTTTTTTTATAATATAAACAACCGTTTTGAAAATAACAAAAAAATAAGATTGAAACCTTGTTTTCCAACACCAGACACGCACGACGGGCGATCAAATCCATAGCCCACAAATCAGTGCGGTCATTCTCAGCTGGTCACAGTAATTACATCTTTAGATTTTTTTTTGTAAACAAAATAATTGTTTGCCATTAAAATCCGCCTAAATCTAGATGAACTTCATACTATGATATTGCCAAAATAAATAAGTAGTTCAGGTTGTGTGTACAGCTTAACTACAACCGAAAACGATTTATACGTTTAGGGCAATTTAGGTGTCAAAACTTTGTCATCCGAATTACTTTTACAATTCTGATTCAAATGGAGATTTCTCGGTTTCAATTTCACGTTTTTGTGCAGTGCTGAGCCGCAAATATCGGCAATTCTTAATGGCTTCTGTATCAACCGGTTCTTTCTTGGCTATTTTAACTTTTTCTTGCATGGTTTGTTTTTGTTTTAAATCTTTTTCGACGTTCTGGTACAAAGGTGGGAAATAATATGGCGATCTCTCCAATGGCGGCGGCTTATCTTCGTCAACAGCCACCACATGTTTTTCTTGGGCTTTTTCGGGGGACCTTGATTCTTTGAAGTTCATTTTATGTTCTCTGCCCCTACTCCCAGAACTTCGTCTCGAAGACAGTTCACTTCGTTCCCTAAAAAGCAAATTACTCCGTAGAAAGCCTTTTCTTTCCAACGACAGCCGTTGAGACATTTCGTGTTTCTCCATTTGGATTTGTCTCTCCAGATTTTCGAATCGTCTTTGCTCCGCACAAAATGAACTGTTAAACTTTTTCTTTGTTGAATTTTCAAGGGATGGCAAAACAACGTCTATATCACTCCTCGTGAAAGTCATCTCTTCGCCCTGTAAATACTGTTTATCCATATTTACTGTAATTCCAAGGAAAAATCTTCACTTTAAACATTCAACACAACTACTGAAATCAACCCATCCGAAGCCGGCAAAAAGCTATTGGCACAGTTACGAACTGTTTATAAATACTGACACTAATTGTGCTCCTTATTTGCAAATGTTTTTGCGTTTCGACGAGAGATAAATAATCTCAGTAGTATTCTTAAAGTGGTTCTGTATTTGCATATTGAAGAAGAATATTTTCATTCAGATCACCCAGGTGTTATGTTGCTAAAAGCGTCCTTAGGACCAAAGATAGCAGGCGTGAATCCTCACAGAAAACCTTTGTATTCCGTCAACCTTGCAGATAACTTCTGTTTATTTTCATATTCCATGTTTTACAGTATTGATAATTACCTTTACCCAAAAAGCTAATTTCTATGAATTTTTGGCAAATTATTAATGAAGTACGTTTCCTATCTTGTTTTTTTCTTAAGCTCACCAGCTGATTTTTCGAATGTTTTTGAGGTGAAAGTTATCACAACGTTTTATCATTAATCATTGAACGACGACACAATTTCCAATTTTAATAAAATTTCTGATAAAGAGCGATTTCCTCAAACATTTGGGTTTAAAATCAATTACTCAAAATCGTTTTTGAAATAGTTAAAAACCTTTGAAAAACAACGACGATTCGATGTGCTACAAAACGTAATTGCGGAGCCAATAAATATTGGTTCATATCTATTGACATGACAATCACTTAATTTGTACGTCAAAACATCGTCTTGTTGACGAGCTTTTAACACTTTTAGAATTATTTGACGCAGTATTTCATCATAATATTTTAAAGCCAAATAAAGATATTATACGCAAAAAAAAAATTGTCGAGCCATAATAAATGAAGTCAGGTAAAAGTTATTGTCCTTCAAATATTTTCTCGACCAATGCAGCCGCCAGGAAAACTCCTTAGTTTGATAATGAAAAAATGTTTCGTTAAGAAACCTTTAGCTTCAAAAAATTTAATAGATTGAGATAAGATTGGATTCCATCTGAATTTGAGTCATTATTTCATCAACACAAATGACATTTGCACCTCTCTATTGACTAAATTTTAATGAAAATTTTAAATTGGCCTTTAGCCAGATCTCCTTTCTCGTTTTACTGCTGAATGAAACTGAGTTGACTGAACAGCTCGTCGATCCCCGGCTTTACTTTTCAAAGTCGGTAAACTTATTTGAATTACAAATAATTTTGTACATCAATATTCATAACTTCGATCAGTCTTGCACGTGGAAAGAGTTTACGAATTGTGGAAAGTTTGTGTCTTATTTTAGCTACTTTGGGGCCAAGAAACACGTCATTTGCACTTAATTACTATGGGTTTCTTCCATTTGGCTTTAAAAACTGGCGAATGTTCTCCGAGATTGGACCGAGCTGTTTGAATTAGTTGTCGAGGAGTGGTGGATGTAATTTTGTCACGAATTTTCTCAAGGTAAATAAACTTAGTAAAAAAATAATTTTGAATAGTTGTACAGACTTCTCGATACTTTTTGTTGGATTGAAAATTGCCGAGATAAAAGTAGCAACGAAATGGCATGTTGCACGCAGTACAGTCTAAGACAAATCTTTATTAGCAGCCGCCATGACAGTTCCTCTTATACCGCGTGGCTGTTCGAGCAAAAGCGAGAATTTCCTACTTTATCGTTGGTTTATGGATCGCTTATTGACTTATCTCTTTCCGTTACTATACACCATTTTCAAGCTTTGCTTATTCATAAATACCAATATCACTTTGATATTAAATATGTCTTTCTGTCTTTCCAAATTGCCATGTCAATGGCTTGCTTAGCGTGACAAATAACATTGCACGTGGATTCCCTTTTTTTAGTGTGTGTGTTTGTTTGTTTAAGATTCTTTAAATCATTGAGTCAAAATTTCTGGTTGCCTTCGTCTTGGTAATCAAAAACACTGAAACTTTTCAAATGCAACGTAGTGGCTCTGATTGAGTCGAATTGCCTCGCGTAAATCTTTATCACTCAAGATAAAAGTACTTTAAGACCTGACGTTATTCATTACCGGAGGGGGGTGGGGTGGAGGGAATCGGAGAATTTTGGGGGGACCATGTGGTTTTCAGATGGAAAGGAGGGGATTAGTCGTTGCTAACAGAGTATAAAGGGAGAAATAAAGAGAATTGAATGCCAATTTCTTGCCAGCGTGGGGGAGCTCATAGGAATGTTACATAGCCTTATTGGGGGATCGGGTAAATTTTATCGTACGTGACACAACAAAAATGCTTCGACTTCCTCCTTCCCAGACGATACATAGTGACCTTTGTATTACCAACAGATGGGTAAAAATTTTTTCACACTGTATTTCTCATTTTTATCTTTCTAGAGACAGCTTCAAGCATAAGGTTATAACAACAGAAAAGCAGTGAATTCAAGAAAAAAAAAAAAGAAGGATTTCATCCTTTTTCACTTATACATGACACATTGATATGATGAAGCAAAAACAGGTTGATGACTCCAACTAAGGTTAGTCATTCGACGTTTTTAGTAATAGTTTTACTGTCTGCGCTTGTAAGTCTGGTCTGCACTGAACTCTTAACCGTTTAACCGTTAGGAGTGATTAACATCTCATTTCTGCTTACAATAACACACCTGAATCACACATTAATCACACGTATGAAATAATCACCAACTGAAGAAGCACTTGATTGTGATACAAATTCACCTTACATGGAGAACCACAATTGAAAGCCAGCCAGCGGAAGAAACGAAGGAAAACCACAGACACGATGAATCCAATTTGTTCCAATTTGTTCCAATATTTCATTTCTTGGATCTCCACTCGAGGTGGTTTTCAGTATTGTACAGCACTCTTGATTCGACAAATCAGTTCTATCATTTTATCTGTTTTTTTTTTCTAGTACTGACCTACCGACCAAGTTATCATAGCGACGATTGAGAATTCCCCAAAGAAATAGATCAAATGGTTCTAGTGAGGGACAGTTTAAATGATTTAAATTTACCCGCCTGTAAGTCTGAGCTGAACTTTTTAAAGGAACACATTTCTGACATTTTACCGGAGTCGCTTTCGAAAAATTAATTTGAAAAGAATAATTTTTGTTATACTAAGATTTTGTAGCTTTTATAGTGAAAACGTGGCTCACGAATTTAGGGATTGTTATTTTACAAGAAAATTGTTAGAAACTCTTTGACTCAGTTGTATCTAATACCGCCCATGAACTCCATCATCTGCTACTAACCAAGAACATTAGCAGATACAATTTTCGCAACTAGCGCATTCTATTTTGCCCGAAATGCGCACTAATCGTTACACGAACACATTTATTCCATCCATGTCTAATCGGTAGAACTTTTATACGTAGCTTTTTTTCTAATCATTTCATTATGTATGTTACTTTAACTTATGGCGAATTCATGCAATTCAGCCTTAGGAGTCTGCGAATTTGATTACTCAAATGAACTATATATCTATCTGTGTCAAATATTATTCACACCTTGGGCAACGGGTTATATCCGTTCGGTGCGACTAGACGTTTTCCAACATATATAAATATTTGCGGCTTTGTTATGTTAATTTTCAATATCATTTTTCAAAACGATGAAGAAGAAGAAAACGGTTTCTGGTTGCTCATAGAATTAAATGTCTTTTCCAAACTAAGAAAAAAAATTGTAACTCACACTTTTCGTCTTTGAATTCCGTCGTGGACCTAGAAGAATATTGCTGACGAACATTGAGTTGTTTAAATGCAAAAATAAAACCTGGCGCCTCAAATTTGAATAATGGAAACCCCACAGACTAGTGCAGGTAATGATGGAACCTGCTAAATAATACAAAGTTTATACGGAAAACAACGATAGCAACAAGAACAATTAATGAATTCGTTGAAATATTTATCATCCATCGTATTTCTTTTATCGGCAAATCCAAGCTACCTAAGCTACACCCGACCCTATGTAAACAATCATCTCTTAGTATTTAGGCAATGGATTTATTCTCGTCCAACATTACTCAGTAAGTTCGATGTTGTTTTTTTTTGTAACGACCATCCATATTATAATCGCTTTAAGAAGCGACTTTTAAGATCCACTGTATGTGTTGAGTTGACGTTTGTTTTTATTATTTCATTATTTTGCAGACTGACAGGTGACGAATCAAACAAGCAAGTCTACGATTCAAAAGGAAGATGATTTACTTAGTGGTACCAGACAGATTTAGCACATCTCACTCAAGAGAGAACTGCCACTGGTTTTACCAAAATTGCTGACAGTTGATTCGCTTTGGTGTCGGACTGTAAAAAAAATTTAAGTCAAGGGCTGTTTAAAAGTTTTGAATTTTCCCGCCAAAAAACTAAAAAAAAAAAATACGGTGCTCACAATACGCGTGCGCCTTTTTTAAAAAAATTGGTTCTGTAAGTAACATCTGTTCAAATGCGGAAAATTTTCCCGCCAAAAGACTTGGTACGGTGCTCTAAAATACGCATGCGCCGGCTTTTTTTTTTGAAATATCATTTATATTGTTAAATAAACTTGACATTTAATTTTATGATAAACAAGTCAATGAAGTGATCAGTCTTTTATTGTCTTCACACAATAAACCACAAGTGTTAATTAAATAAGTAATTTTCAATTGAATTAATCAAAAAGGTGTACAAGACAATTTTTTGTACATATACTAAGACTTTTGGCGGGAAAATTTGGGTCAATTTGCACAGCGTTTCCCCTGGCAACATTCTCGGCAAAAATTTAAACAGGTGTCGTTTCAAATTTCCCGCCAAAACTTATTTAAACAATATCTCGTGCGAAAAAATTTTCTCCCGCATTACATCGAAATACAGTTTTCCGCACGAAATGATGTTAAATACAGAAAAGCACCTTGGCAAGGTATCGGTAACTCATTCAGAATTTATTGCCGAAATTGAATTGTTTTAATTAATTGTATTTTCAATTTACCCAAATACTTTTCTTCAAAACCCGAACACTTGCCATGATGCTTCTTTTTCTAGATAAAATATCTTTAAAGCAACCAAACTTCGAATGTAACACAGGAAAAAGATTGGACGCAATGAAGAAGTTATCCTATGTTTTGATCTGAAATTCTTGAACCATTTACAGGCAGCGAAAAGAATTCTCGATTTTAGGAAAAAATTGCTTTCTTTTGTTTTTTAAGTCGCAAGAGCCAAAATATATACACCTCGCGTTCTATGCTCAATCAAGTCCTTGAAATAAGACCTTGTCTGAATTTAAAAACTTTCTTGAAAGGCAATTTGAGAAATAATGCAAGTCAATGGAGTTAATTGTTTTAGCTGGAAGAGCTAAGAAATTTCATAATGCGTTAAGTGAAAAATAGCAGATAATTTACAGAATTCCCGGAGCAAATTGTTTAACTTGAAAGCTTGTTTTGCCACAAGAGCAATTGGACTATTGATTTAACTTCAGTTTTCACCAGTTGATGAAAAAAAAATTATATTTGTGTAATTGCGTGAGAAATTTGAAATCAAAACCAATAAATTTTGTGACTTGTACGGATTCCTGTGTTACTCCGACATGGCAGCATTAAAGATCCTCCTTCTTCTAGTCTAAGAGTACTGTAAACTAAGTTACATTGTTAACCCAAATACCTGGTCTACAGAATGACTTGGGATTGGTTATGTCAAGTCCAATGATTCGAAAATTTTGGCTAATAACACGAAGGTTCAAATTTAGGAAAGTGTCACATAAACCAGCTAGGAGATAATCGATGCAAAGTCATAATTTAGACTCGCCGAGCTTTAACAAGAGAAGAAAAAACTCATATGAATCTAAGAGGTAGTTTGGTCGAAGAAAATTTAGAATCACCAAGAGCAGTGATGGTCATTAAACGTTTCGTCATAAATAGGTAAATTTCTCGCCAAAATTGTTAAGAAAAAGATCTTGTTTTTATGGTACCTACGAGTACAAATTTAGTACATTTGTCTGGATCCGAAAAAATGTCCTCAGGAAGTAAAAATCGATATTTCTTTGGGCCGAAGTGACAACGATTACCTTTGGTCAGTGGTGTCTATTAACAAATAAGCTTTCATGTTAAAATCGTTCTTTTTCCAATGCAATCTAAAAGCTATTAGGAACAATTAAGGTAACACCACGAAAAAATTTGATTACTTGAGATCAAAAAAATATTTCTTCATCCGAAACGAAAACGAAAACAAAAACGTAATTTTAAAGCTGGTTTATGCAACGACAAGTCTCGTAGAAATCGAATTTTGTTTAAAATCACTTGTAACCAGGCATTTGAGTTTTAATGATAAAACCTTAGTGACAAGAGAACACTGGTGCATACGAAACAACAACAAAAAAAAAACTATCTAGACCTTATTGCAGGGTACAGTTCTTGGTTTGGGATCCTGTCGCAAATTTACAGCCAATGTTCTCTTGATTCCAACTTAGTTAATGCAACAAAACAGGAAATACAGGTATTAAGATGGCACTAAACTGGATTCGGTTTCAAAATTGACCGAAAAGAGGCCACTTTTTAAAAAAATTTGACTCGTAATTGAAAAAATTCCAGCTATGAAACATCATATATCAAATTTGTCCTTAATTCTTCAATTTATCGTGGAGTTTTTTTTTTTTTTTTTTTTTTCTTTTACAGCCTTTCCTATGGATTAAATGACAAAAACAAAGCAATAAAATTTGTCGATTATTTAGATAGTGGATCGTGTATATTGATCGTCGACTGTAGTCCCATTTCAGTGAACTTTTGTCGTCAACAGCGACTGCCTTTTGTCAACCCGGCATACGAGTCAGTTTCCATCCTTCAGTTGAGTCAGGTCGTTATGTTTGGTTTGTTTATGTCGTGAAGAAGTCGTTTGAAGGGTTCTGTTTTTCTGATGTTTCAAAATCAGTCGTTAAAAGAAGTTCGTACTTTAAGGTGCATCCTGAGTAGAGTCTCAGCCGCTAGTGTTGTTCAAGTCAAGATAAATTCAAGTTTGATCACGAACTTTAGAATTTTGTTTAATATTTTCCCGACTTCATTTATTGCAGTGCCATCTTAACAAATATCACCATTTTGCGACACCAAGGAAGGTGTTTCTAAGATACTAATTGTTATGCACACAAAAATGAGCGATCAGTCCTTTGGTATCATTTTTATCTTCAATACCTTCAGTCAAATTGATATCCATGTCCAATTGTTAGTAGTTCAGTTATGGTGATAAACAAGAAAATTTCCGAGATAAATTACACCAAGTTAGGCCTACTTTTAGAAATAAATGAATGAGTCGTGTGATCGCGCGAGGTTTGCATAACAATCGGTACCATTACAATTAGTTCAAAAATGATGGCTCGACGCACGTAATCTATTGAACACTCACCAAATAATCCTGTTCCATTTTCCCCAGTGAAAGATGAACAAAATCAAACAACTGATGAAGAGTGAAGTCATCTTGCAAACATGATAGAGCCATAGAGCATACTTAAGGAGCCACCATTTTTGCTACAGTCATTCAATAATTTAAAAGTTCTTATCTTTGCTTTATCCTCTTTAATCTCGATGATATCATCGTCTTCTCTTGGCCAAATTCTTTATTCTTCCGATAGTTCGACAACGTTCCTCTTCCTGAAATATAAATTAACAGAGCCATCAGTAACTGTTTACTTTCTGAATCTTTCTTAAAGAGTAAAAAATATTGCTTGTAATGAATATTTTGTTTTTATCTCTTTTACATAACGCTATAAAAATATTATAAGGAGAAACTTAGTAGACAAGTCTTCGCTGAAAAACGTCGTGTCTCTTATAAATCTGACATATATCCTGGCTTTTGCGTTCCACCCGAGGAGACCATTGAATTTATATTGCACTTTACTTCAACGAGGCAAGGATTCTACTTCAGCAAATGCCGATACCCTTTTTCAAATAAACTTCGAGTTGACGCTCGCTCATCCAAGCAACTGACACGTGTTAACTGTTTCAACAAATAAGCTGTGATTTACTCAGCTTCCTGAAAGAGTTTAAGGCAATATTTTCTGAAGGATTGCTCACCTTCTGTTGTAGAATTACAAGAATGGTTTCCATTGTTCCTCCTAGAAGACCAAGAGCCTTGTTCCTTCAGAGTTTAACTTTATCTTCAGCACTAGAACACGCACGTCTTTACTCTTCGCTGGTCAGAGTGGTTTCATCAAATTTGATAATTTCTGATGAATATGGATGAACGACTCCAACCAATGAGTGGGCATTACGGCATAAGTTTACCACGAAGTTTTACAATTGCACGCTCAGCCAGCTAATCAAGAAAAAACAAAACATTCTGTATGATGAATTCGTGTGTCAAGAGAGGAAAAAAATCAGAAGGTATGGCACTGTAGAAACTATTCTTTTACTCAGAAAAAATACTCCAAAACTATTAAAGGACGAAACATATTCTGCAAGATTTCCGCACAGCCCCATTCTTCATTATGCATACAGCTCTTTAATAAAGGAAACAATGGCGAAAACAACAGATTGTCTTTGGGACAAGAGTTTGTTTTAGAAATGTGTGGACTATTGTTGGCTTCAGGGAGGGGTAGGTGCGCAGTTGCCCAGATACTGACTTGATCCAAGTTTTTAGGAAGAAAGATTTACGGAGAAGTTTAAGTTCACGTGGTAATCTTTGAGAAAATACAGCCTTAGTCAGACGAGATCCACGACACTTATCGTCGAGAAAGATTGAGAAAAGTCATGTATCCAAAAATATTAATCGGTAGCGAAAGAAAGGGTCTTAGAGTGGGAGAGGGGGAGGGGGGAGGGGGAAGGGGGAGAGGAGAGGAAAGAGAAGGGAGGGGGAAGAGACGGGAGGGGAGGCCAGGAGGGGAGAGGAGATGAGGTCTGCCTTACTCAACAACAAAGAATTATATCATAGACCCAAAAAGCAAATTCGATATATTTTATTGCAAAAATCAACGTCTTTTATAGCTGTAAATGACCTACTATAAATTAACTGATTTATTACAAAATATCAACCTGACATTTTCAAGACTATGGTTTCGTCTGAGCATGCGTCTTAATTTATTCACCAACTTATTTTCGTCTGCGTCTACAAGCTAGAACTAAAATAATGGTTAAACAGACACGAGTGACTTACGAAGAAGTACGAGTCTTGACGATCATCTCCGGAAATTCCAACTCTTGGTTGGGATGTTCCTTGGATGTTCGTCGGTGTTCGGGTTTCTACTAAGAAAAACTATTTAAATGAAAGGTAACATTCTTTCTACAGAGTAATATTGAAAATGAACAGTTATTTTGCAAATATGAAATCGCAAGCTTCTTAGTCCAGTTGTTCAGGAGTTCAGAAATCACTAACCTGAGGGAAGAGCTGTAGATCTAATTTTGAACAACCTAAAACTGGAATCGAGTTGCCCTCACTATCATAGCGAATGTTTGATGGTCAAAGCAACGGGAGAAAAATTTCAACGAGAGCTTACGCGATGGAAAAGAGTGTCACTCTGTAGCGCACTCTCCGTAACGCAACGCCTTTACCAAGATTTCAAACATTTACAAAAAAGCATCTCTCAATTGATATAAATACAAGTTATTGTCCATCACTCAACACTCACACACACACACACTGATGCACGTGTCTGCCCGTTTAACGAGAAGGTCAAATTTACCTACCACAAAGAAATCATGTCTTTATAAATAATTGCTTTCAAAGACTTCAAGCTTTAGCAGCGTGAATATAATTTAGGTAACTACTTTCTGTAGTGTTAACCGATAATATACCACTTCCACTGTTTAACACATCCCTATACCACCTTCCGTTTCAAGTAGTCAACCCTTTAACTCCCATGAGTGACCATAACAGAATTTCTCCTTACAATATCAATACAATATCAACCAGATAAGTGATGAGAATAAAGACAAATATCAATTTGGGGATAATTAGTTGATACAATACTAAATTCTCTGAACTAATTGTATGAGAATTGTACGATTGACAGTGAGGAGAATTACAATTTGATCTGGGAGTTAAAGGGTTAAGAAGTCGTCCTAACCTCACCTTACCTTGTCACGCTGTAACGTCATCTCACAGACTCCTATGAGTGTACAGCACCAGGATCAAGCAGCGCTCGAGTCATCTTCACCCTCCAAATAACATTTAAAATATTCCCTGATCCTGACAACTTCTCCAAAATATGTTTTGGTATGATGTCTCCTCCCGCTGTCATAAATTCATTTAAACCTATCTATAATTTATACGTGGCAATTTTTTTTCCAGATCCATAAAATTAATGTATACAGGTTCTCAAGTACACAGTACTCAGTATTACTATAAATGGAGTCGAAACACGATTTATCTGGGAAAGAAACGTGAAAATTACGGCAAATGGTTATGAAAAAGCTTGCTAAAACTATTAAGCGATGTTGAAACTCTTCACCACTGAAATGGCACAAGGTTTTTGATCTACAGTGCTGTACTTCACTTATACATGATAACGTCGAGAACTCGTTTTAACGGAAAGTCCACGATGACTTCCGATGTCTTTCAAAAATACCCAGAGGGGAATTCTCATCGCGATTTTTTATAAGTTCTATTTGAGATGAATTTAAAAATGAGACAAATAAAGACATCCTACAAACCTAACACACATACATCAAAGTAAAAAGAATAGGGAATTTCACTTTTTTCACGTTTCTAATCCAATGATATTGATAGTTACTGTTCCCTTACGATCGACATGGTCATTTTTAGTTACTATCACTGTTATTGATATTACTATTTATATCCTATATACAAATTCATACACAGGAGATGAGGATTCTATGAGTTCTCCCTAGTTCTCATCTTCCTCACGGATACTAAATACCCAGGAGGCCTGGAAGACAACACACAGACGAGTCAAGTGTGTTGGTTCCATACCTTTTCTCGGCATACCCCCATACTAACCCCTTCCCTTCAAACTAACATTTTCCTTGCGAACTCTCGCCGTTTCTCTTTTTCTTCTCATACTTCAGCAGTTGCCCCATGAAGTTGAGGTTTGGTGAGATCACCGGCCTAAGCTCTTTGACAAATTTATATGCGTCTCCCAAGCATAGACCTTGCTGCTTCATGATGTAAGCCACTGTCACGGTGGCCGAGCGTGACACACCGGCATGACAGTGCACAAGAACACCACTGCCGCGTTCTCGGGCTTCGTCTGTGAAGGAAACAAAAAAATGAAAAGAAGTTAGATTGGCTGATGTCATACTTGACTTGGCAGGCAGTTGGCCTTTTAGGGATGTTTTGCCTCATTGTGCCCCTTTCACTTGGTGCGGCATAGTCATATTTTAACGTTGTGACATTTTTGACTTTTTGACTTATCGTAACATGTGAATTCGGCGTGTCTTCGTTTACCCATCATGATATCCTGACTCCAAGTGACATTTTGACTTACGGTAAATTTTGGCTTTTGGTGACATTTTGTCTTCAGGCGAAAGTTCGACTTATCGTGACATATACCTTGATGTATCATTGTCGCCCTACCAACACCAGCTAATGAAGATGAAACAAACAGCCTTCTTTTTAAAGAGCTCTTCCGGCTAATGATACCAAAGGTTTGAACACTTCTGCTATCTGAAAACTTGCCCACTTTCAGCGCACGAGAGGCATTTCTCTGGTGCAATGGCCGGAAAATTGAGAACTTGCAATTGTGTCTTCAGCTGGTCAAGGCACAGAACTATCTAACTCAACAGTGGTCGTTTCCAGGACTTCGCACTCGTCAAAGACCTTGACCGGGCGTGATTGACTACGACCAGCACGCAAAAGCGAGAGATCAGCGCGAATGACCTCCCTCTCACTTACGCGCGCCACATGGGATCTCCCGTGGGCGTGTTACTTGCGCTCCCACCTGGAGGCTTTCAGAAGAACTTTTTTCCGAGCAACTTACCAATAAACTGAATAGCTTCGTCGAAATGCTGTGCTATATCCTCCTGGTTCGAGTCGTTTACTTTAATCTGCCTATAATTAAGATCCGATCTGTGACTGAAAAAATTAGGACATCGAGGAGTCAGATTAAGGATGTACTTAATTGACAACCTATCAATTAGGGCTTCATCAGCCGCGCCTTCTTCGTTGCCAAGATACAGGTAAGGTAAGATGGCCGTCACAGGAGTTCCTTGGGGGCGACCTGGGCACGAACCGCATGTCGTCGGCGAAGGCGGGAAGTCGGCGACGTCACAATGGTTGACAGGGGCGTTTTCGCACAAGTTTTGATAATCTCTACAGAATTCTTTAAGCCCACCTGAAGAAAAAGGAAAGGAAAAAGGTCACCATCAGAGGAAATTAACTGCCACGACTCCACAAAGATTTTTGAGTAAAACTCAAAGGTCGAACATAATCGACGATACCTAACAATTACTTCATTAAAAAACGTTAAAAAACATGGTCAGTGTTGTCAAATGTAGCATCAACATTCTCATGACTAAATTGCCATAATAGTGAGTAATCCGTGCATCTTGAAAATGTGTCCATCAGAACGATCTTTACAAAAAAACAAATGGATTGGAAATACTTCTGGAACATATAAAGGTGTCCTTTTTTTTTGGTATGAAAAGCACGCCACAGTCATAGAGCAGAGCAGAACATGACCCTGTCCTGAAACTTCCCACTCAGCGGGTACCAAACAAATGTGACCGGATGTCGATTTGACAAATTGACGCAAGGGTGAACCGGAAGAGAGTTTGTTCAGTCCACGGCTAGTCTTCCAAATGTGACCATTCAAAGACAGCAGTAGAGAATAGAACGCAATAAAAATCCAACGCAAAATTTAACCCACGCAGAAAAATTTCACGAAATACGTCCTGCGATTTAAGGCTTTCGCATTCCGTTGATCAAGACGGAAGTGGAACTGTCAAGTCGGAAAGCAGTTTGCCAAGTTGAATAGTTAGCGCGAGCGAAGCTGTATAGCACACCAAAACGAGCCATATCTGCCTGCTTTGCGAAGTTTTTCCCCACAAAAAGCGATTGTGTTGTGGAAATCTTGCAGTCAAGTGGTCGCTGCCGAAATGGAACCACGGCTCGAAGCTATTGACTTTGATCACGCCACCCGTAATTTCAAAAACGAATGCAGTGTTATAAAGACAAGCTTTGTGTTTACCCGTTAGGTGCGAGCGGCGTCGTTGCAAAAGGCTTCGTGTTTCACAACAGCGCGCGGTCATATTTCGCTTCTTGGCTTTCAATGCAGCTCTGATGCTAGCCGGATTCGTCCAAAGACGGATAAAATTTCCAAAACCAAACATACGTAAGGAAGAAAAGCGCCATTAGGTCATTGAGAAGACGAAAAGTGCAGGTATTACTTAATTATGACTTAACAATTACAGACTTTGTTGCTTGGTTTATTATTTTCCAGGGTTACGCACTGGTGGTCCATTGCCATAAACACCTGTGGTTAGCTTTTTCAATTATCACTGCACAAACGACAAGACGGAAGCCCGCTTCAAGTTGAACCATTCGTGTTTGTAAAACATTCTAGCGATGGATGACCAAAGAGAAAATAACAAAAAGGGGAAAAATTACAGAAAAACTCTAGTAAAGACGAGTGGTTATTGACAGTGACTGGCAAGCGACGAGAGCAAAGCCATCCAAATGTTCGCCTAACGTCTTGATTTGACGTCTTGAAACCATGCTGGTTCTGTGGACCAGGCAGAATTTCCTCTGAAAAGCATTTTCATTCCCTTAACAGCAAACTCAAAGCAAAAGATACCGAATTTTGACGACACCAGCAAAACTTAGCAAATATTCAATCAACTTCACCTCGCGACCCTGCGGCGAAAACTTGCGGACAAAAAAACAGGAAACATAAAAAATAACCGTTTCTATTGTCACATAGTAGCTGCCGCAAAACAGCAAAACATGGCAAAGATTAACAAAAAAAATAATATTACATAATTTATGTTAAAAGAAAATCGACACAACTCTTAAATCCTATCGGTAGCATCTTAGCTACGAAATCACTTGTTTTGCGATCAGGAAAACTTCCTGAAATACTGAACGCATGTACTGAATATAGCAGGAGACGAAACACCAAGATCCTCATCACATCAACTCCAATAACTAGAAAAATTGTGATAGCTATCATTTACAAACAAAACAAGTAAATCATAACCTGACGAATTAAATAGTTTTATAAAAAATATCGCGTTTTTTAAACAAAAAAAAATGAACACAAGTACCCGGTAATTTTCAACAATTACAATCAAAACAATTTTATCATAACATTTAGATTTACCCTAGAAGTAGTTTTCCACTCGGTAAACTTCTTGCTAAAAAACTATCTCTTGCATTTCCGTCTCGACCCCGCCGTCTTAAGATCTCAGACGTTAGAAAGCTTGGCACTTTTACTTGGTTACAAAACCCGAGCATTCTTTTTGAAAACAAACTGCGTATGACCCTCAGTTGGAGAGCGCGTCAATCTTTGATCCTTAAACCGACCCTCTCGACAAACCATGTACAGGCCGGCTGACCTTTCATTTACTGTCTGTTTAGCAACATGAACAAATCGAAAGTCCAGAAAGGATAGTCAAATATAGGTCACAAAACATTAATTCTAGAAAATTTTTATAACATGACTCCAATTGAAGTTACCACACCAATTTACACAACCAATGCACGGCTGTTGACAATTAAAACTTTTTTTTTTTTTTTAAACAATTGCTTTTAATTAAATTATCTCTTGGAAAGAGAATTTTCTTTGAAAACAAGTAATTACTTTTCTAACAATTTTTCCACCTATTAGAGGTTTCTTAGCACAAAACCTGTAGAGATTGATAGCCCCTTAGGAAAATTTCATTTGGAATAGAAAATGTCAAAAACTTCTTGCACTGAAAAGTAAAAGCAGTTACTTATTCCTAAAGACAGATTTGACACAAGTTTCAATTATACAATGTATCATAAACCTTATTTATAAAATAACTAGTAATCAGGTTATACATGGAAAACTTTACATTGGATTAAAAAAATATTTGGTCTTTTTTGGCTCAATTGATTTGAATTATGCAACAAAGATACTCTTTTTGGTACAAACACTCACCAAAAGATTTCTTTAGTGGTAAATTCAAAGGTGCTAAGGAAAGAATCCTACAAGGCATCTCAAACACCAATGGCTCCTTGCTCAAATTCTGGGCTCTCAGTTGACTTAATGAACCCAGCAAACTTAGACTACTGACACAAATGAACCACATAAGTCCACTTTGTTGATGGTGAAATATCAAAAAGGTGAAGTCAGTGCTGATGTGATAAACTGCCCTTCAGTGGTCCGCATCGACCAGGACAATATGGGGGCATGATAAGAGAATTATCGCCCTCTTGCATCATATCGAGGTCTATGCTAACCCTGACACAAGTTCCAAATAGGAAACTCCTGAAGAGTCTCAATACACTTTGCCTAATGCTTGTTTTACTTCTGTAAAACTCTTTATGACTTTAAATTTGCCTGATTAGAAAGCAGTTTATAACAAGTGTGACTCAACAACACACTAACTTCATTACCACAGAACCTGCAGATTTTATGGGTCAGTTGAAATAAGGGGAGACAATGAAAGAAATTAAGTGACCCTTCAACCAATTACAAGAGTCAACCGTAATCCGTTAAGGAAACATCAGTTAATAATAAATGAAACCTCAATCTAAGACAAAAGTAGTTTTGACTTTGAAACATTTTAGTACATTTTTGAAAAAGAAATTTAGATTTCAAATTATATAAACAAAGCTAAAAAATTGGTTACTCAAAAATTTCTGAATCTAACAACAGCAATTACCTTTTTTTTCTACATAGGTTTAGTGACCTCTTAAGTCACTTAAATTCAATATTGTTTCCAGTTCAATGACCATGGTACTACCACAGATGCAAATATTTTTGGGTGAATCCTCGCAAAGCGTAGAAAACAGAAGACCTTGAAGACCTTTTTAAGCTCAAGATATTATCAATCTGGTCAACAATCTCACTGGAAAAAAGGAAGTTTAGTACATTGAGAGCTAGATACCTTCTCAGTTCCACAACAGGGTTTAAAAGCAAAGCATAAATACCAGAGGTCACTAACTGTTGTTATGAAGCAACTTATAAAACTTGGTAACTCAGAATTCTGAGACAAGAGCTTTCAGACACCTAATGATTTTTCTGTGAGATCAACCTTAACATCTCTGGGAATAAATTGAAATTTAAAGAAAAGCATTTGTATAAATCAAAATGAGAGATTTAGAAGTCTAAAAGAGAGAAAAATGTCAAAATATCATCTTTCTAATTAAATTCATGCTTGACTTAGACTTGTGCTATAATGAAACTGAAATCAGTTAAAGTTTGTGTATGAAACAATTAACTGATCACACTAAGTAATCATTTCCTTCCAATTGTGATATAATGGCAGAAAAGTCAAATCAGCAGCTTAGAGGGTAAACATTCAAAAGAAAAAAAGAAAGACTTAATATTTTGTACAGTATTTACAATACAAGAGCTTTCTGAGTAATTAATCATCAGAAAATTTCCTAACGCAATATTGACTCTTAATGAAGCATAAAGCTCAGTTTTAAATTTTTCTTAAGATATAAATTCTTCCAAATTCTATCAAAAAAGTTCATGAATCACAGTAACAAGAATTGTATCTTGAAAATATAAAATTGATTACATAACATGCATTTGCTGAACTAAGCATGATTCAGCATAAAAACTGTAAGGAACAAGGAAATTTGAAGACAGGAAATAGAAAGAAACTAATAAATTTGGATCTATAAGCAACATGACAAGGCAGAAATGAGTTATTTTACAAAGGTCTCTTTCTGTTAGGAACCTCTCTTGACCAAAACAGAAAATATCTTATATAATAAGAAACACCAGTCAATAAATAGTTTTTTGCTGAATATTGCGCAACTAATTAGGAACACAATATCAGTATTAGGTCCATAATGTAAATGCCAACGATGGACATTTCAACATATTTACCAACCCTTCATTTGATCATTTCTATTTTTGAAGTAGTCAAAGTTAATTTGCAAACACTTGAATTCTTTGTGAGAAAACAAAACACAGATCATCAGAAATAAAAGTAGTTGAGTATAGTTGCCTAAAATACAAACTGACAAGGAGTAAAACGAAATTAACTTTTTCATAATCCATTACTCTTTCGGAGTATATTAAGAATGCTATGCATTTACTAACTTCAAAAAATCTTGATTTCATGTCCATACAAGATTTTTAAAACTGCAGCAATTAAAATATTTGAGAAGTTTTGAATGCCATAATGCGTATTCCAGTGACTCAATGAAGGCGAAAATTGTCAAAACTCACTGCAGCATAATCTTTGATGCCCATGCTAATTCTTTTCATAGCTTATACGCTAGGTCATCAGCACCTAGCTTTATAACACGCAAGGCATACCACGAATTCGGGATTAGATTGCAATCAGAGTTCTTTCGTAAGTAGCGTTGCATGACAAAACAAAAGCATCTTTCAGACGAACTGAGGTGTTTTCCCCTTGTTTTCTTAGTCTTAGATTAGATTTCGCCGATCGCCATAAATAAGATCAAACAGGATATGCTGAGATATATTTCTCTTAATGAATCAAAGGAAAATCGCACCGAACAATATTGCCGTACTAAGCAACTTTCCATTCGGAATATTTAAGCTTTTGCGTTCCCCTATCATCTGGTATTTTGATCCAAAATAAAAAAGTTTTCGTTTTCTTTTTAAACAAAGAAATTGTTTCGTGTCTCCCCGAGAGTACATGCCGAGAAAATGCCAACGTCAGTGGCCTTATTTCCTGTTCAGATAAACAAAGAAAGGCCACAGAATACGAGCGCTGAAGAGAAAAGCTGTTTCGGTATTTGACCACTCACAGAAGCCCAAATCTGCGTCACAAGAGTTCTTGCCGTGACCACTCATCCACCGCGGTTGAATGATCGCATGCACACAAATTTCAACAGCGGAGATGACATAGCTCGCTACCAATATCATAAAAATAACGAAGGTCGCGTCTCTTGAAACCAAAACAGTGACTCCAGACAAAATCGGAAACTGCGTCAGGGTTGAAAAAAATCGTCTTAGCGCGAGCCTATTTCTGTTGACTGCCATTGACATAAAAGCGCGGAGAACTAAAACTCTAAGCACTACGGTTAAACACCAATCACACTAAGTAAATATTAAAACAACAGAAAGTGTCATGAGCAGGACTTACCTTTTAGCACCGAAATATTTCTTCCTTCTTTTAAAAGATTTTGTAAAACTAAGCAAATCGGACGACACGGATTGCAATCTTCGGGATCACTTGACAACTCATCGTAGATAACAAAGGTTGTTCCCACTCCACCACGGATAAACTTCTCTTTGCCCTCAGCTGAAGAAATCAAGTCTTTTAGTTTAGCCTTGCCTTGTGAAAGTCGCTTACGCCCTATTCCAGTGCAATTCACATGGATAGCTCCTCTTATGTGTAGTCCGTTAAAAGCTACTAGCGATCTACAGTCAACAATAAGAATTTCTGCCGAATTACCCGCTCCACCATTATCAATGCTTTGAGCAAGTTCAGTTGACGAGACACTCTTCCATTTTCCACTGCTCATATCTGAGGATCGATTCACACATCCAACTTTCGACTGAGTCGGTCTTGGTCCCAAAAGAAGAGGAGGCATTAAGACAAAATTTAGATTACAAAAAACAAGGAAACCAAATTCAAACGCACGCTTCGCTCAGACAGCTGCCCGCGTACAAATTTGGCTTAAAGCAGTCTCTGTACACGTGTAGTAGAAAATATCCGAAACAAATTGTGTCCAAAATAAAACAACGTTTTCTCTGCCTTGAATATTTTCAGCCTTCAGGCCGAGTGAGGAACAGTCCTTTTCGCTTTCGAGAGATTTAGGGATTGTACTACACCTTTTTGCATAGCTTGATGTGAAACATAGACTGCAAAAATAGAACATTCAAAAGATAATAATGATGTCATCCACAGCCAATGAAATCATGATTTTGAATAGCAACAAAATAATTCCTACGAGTCATCCCATATATGGTTCGTGCACTATTACGTAATCAGCGAAGGTCTCCGAACACCTACGAGTCACTCCTCACGAGAACTAACGAAGGTCCATGCGGAAAAGAACGTTTGATTACTCTAAAAATAATTATTATCCGTGGGTTGAGCGTACTTCCGCGGGTTGTAAACTAGGATCACGTCTTCCAAACATTGCATCAAAAAATCATCAGAAGACCGGGAAATCTAGGGACTGTTCAATCGACGGAAAGATTTGTTACTACAGCGGCAAAAAATCGGGCACAGAAAATTATAAATCATTTTTTTTTTGTCCGCAAATGCCAATATCGTTAGTTTTTGCTAGCATTTTCTCGAGTAAAAAAGCGTAGGTCGGTTTGTAAGCAAAAGCTGGTTTCCACTCCTTAAGGCGAATTCTTAATGTTCTCTTACAGGGCGTAAAGAATCAGAAAATAGACTTTGGCGCATAATTTCTTTCATTCGTCATTTATGGAGGTATATTGATTAGATGTGTCAATAAGCGATTTTAACACGTACAGGTCAAGGAAGCAACAAGCTTGTTGGAGTTTGTATACAAACAGAGACATGTCAAAGCCGATGTTAGGTGAAGTAATTCCTAAAATTAACCTAATTGCATTATAAACAGCAACAAAGTATCGAAATTTTTCAATTCATCCGAGAATTTGTTAACACAATTTAGATTGGGGAATATCTCTATTGTTATAAATAACTGTGCAGGCAAAGTGACTCTAATCCCCTAGCGTTGAAGAGGATTTAGTTCACGCACAATTTTTGATTTTTTTTTTTAGTTAATTACCTTTTTTCGTCATTGTGTCACATTCAGAAGCTGTTAAATTGGTACAAACTTGCCGTGCTCACGATCTACTATTTCCGGTGAACATGTCTTTGTCAACAGAAAACAACTCGCTTACTTTGTAAAAGATTAAAAACCAAATGTGTATGCGAACCGAATGTGTTTTCGAAAAACCACTTTAATTAGAGAACGCTTTTAAGAAAGAAATAAAAGTTGTATCATAGCCATAAATAAAAAGACCCTGGCTTGACTTTGACCTCGCTGCAGAAATACGAGAACTGTTAAAACCATAAAAAAAATGTTTCCATGGATACTGTATTAATCCTGGAGATCAATTTTCTGACAAGGAATAAAACTTAAAATTGAAAGTATAAACAGGGAAAAAGGAAATCTTTGACGCTTAGCCCTTTCATTTTTAAAATCACGCTCGCTTTCCTCGTTGGCCATACGCGCACGTGGTCGGCACGTGGGATGTCAAGTCGGGTAACCGGGAAATCACTTTGGAAGTGGAAAGCAAATTAGTGATGCGATGAAGCAAAGATCATTTGGAAAGTCAACGAACCTGAACTGTATAAGGTCCAGGAGAGAATACATGCATAGCTCCTGTTTATTCAAATGTTCTATTTTTAGCGGTGAAACTGCCGAGTTGTCAAATCAGTAATGCTGACCCCCACTTTTAATTTCTTGCTGCTTTTTATGTAATAACAGGAATTTAGTCTTTGTCGGAGAGCTTGTAATTAAGAAAACGTTCATTAAAATGTTTAAGTAATCCCAGATTACGCTGAAATCTAGATCTTGGTCTTTTAGGAATTGCGAATTATTGTGGCGCTTTACCAATGCTCGCGCTCGGTTGCTCGTGGAAGCGCAGACATTGGGATTGAGAGTCATCGTTTCCATAGAAACATTTTGGACAGAAAGACAAAATGGCGACTTTCGTGAGACTGATGGAATCAAGGGGAAAAGTTGTCGATCAGTTATTCGAAAATAAGAGGTTAGATTAGTTATTTGAAGCTATAAGTGTGTCGTTTATTTATTATTTTATTCTTAGCTTCTTTTCAATATAACCACTCACGTTCAGTTTTGAATTTTTTCAACAACATTTTGCACTGTAGTATTTTTGCTCTCTAGTGTTGTGTTATTTATTTATACAATAAGGTTTATTGGCGAAAGATTTCGGCGATCTGTCACCGATTAATATACTATTTTACCGTAAATGGTCTTGCTCTGTCGGGAAGAACTTAAGCGGTTGAATTGTTTCGATGTTGTAGTACAGTTTTCGCGCAAGCAACAGGTATTCAAAACATGTTTCTCTCGCTAAATATTTGACATGAAAAACACTACACTGTTTAAATAGCATTGCGGTAATTCACTCATAGTGTTTCGCTACAGCCATCCATTGACGTTAATCACTTATCAACGCATACAAGGATCATTATAAAAGATAACAATATGTCAACTTTATCATTTTCATACCAATTTGTTGTTGAATTTGCAGAGATGCCGAGGATCACAGAAATAAAGAATTCCTGGCTGCGCTTAAAATCCAAAGTTGGTTTAGAGGAACTAAAGTTCGAGCTTACTTGAGGTAGGACCTGTGCATGTTACAGAACTGCACATTCCTTTGTATATATGTTCTAGTAAAATGCTTCTCCAATGATTATTTTAGGAATTTGCTACGTTGCTTAAGCCCCTTTTCCCATGGAAAATAATTGGGCATCTATATTTGTCCCAATAAAATGTATCTCCTTTTCCAACTAGTTATGAACCAGCAAGGAAGACTTCCACACTGCTTGTAAATATCTCAAATTCCCAAAAGTGATTAACATTTAACTTCTCCCTATTATATTCATTACATTTGCCAGCAAACAGGTAATGAGAATTCCTAAGCAAATCAGGTAAATGTTGTTATCTTGACTTAACACCAAATTCTTGTAGCTAAATTACAGAGAAATGTGTAGCAGCTAGAAGGGAGAATTTTCAATCAGATCTTGGAGTTAAAGGGTTAACCTTGTTGTCTTAAGGGTGCAAGGACTAACCTAATTGTCTCAAGCTATGTCTTATCGAGAAATCAAAATGAGGAAAAGTATTGTACACTAGATCATTCATCACTTCCTTCTTTAACCCATTTAACTCCCAAGATCTGATTTTCAATTCTCCTCTCTAGTTAATAAACATTTCCTTATAAATTAGGAACAAGAATTTGGTGTTAGATCAAAATAACAACTTCTACTTGATATGTTTGAGTATTATCATCACCTGTTTGCTGGGTAATGTATAGATAAGATAGAGAGATGTTGCAGGTTAATCACCTCTAGGACTTAAAGGGTTTATTCGAGTATGGCATTGGAAATTATATTATTTGTCATTGTTTAATCATGCCAATCTGAAAAGTACACATTGCACATATGTTTTTTGCTGCAGATTTCTCCATTATTGTGCCACCACAGTGCAAAGACATTTCCGGGGACACAAAGGTAGAGAAATATACAGACAGATTGTACAGGTAAGAAGATTTATAATAAAGCTCTTTTCTCATCATTGTTGTTTATGAAGTAAGACATTGGCTAAGATAATATGTATCTATTGACTGAGTGGAGGGAATGTATAGATAAAAATTTGGCCCAAGAGCAAGCACAGCAAGGTCTTTGCATTGTAACCTCTAAATTTTCATTCCATGGTGGTGTCAATCATACAAAGTTTAGAACATCAAGGGGGTATTGTATCAAATCTGGTCAAAGCAACATATAAATTTTGGAACCAGAAACTGACTAGGCTGAATTATGCGAGACTTGAATATTGGTCTTTGAGGTATAATTCTCTTTAAAAAATTAGAACTTTAATACTTAAGGAAATTTGTAGACATCTTTGATTTAAGAATTTGACAAAAAACTTACTCTTTTGTTAGGAAAAAGTAGCCATGATGCGCACTGATTTCTTTAACAAGCAAGCAACACTGGTAAGTGAAAGACAAAGCTACAGATGTTATTTTTTGGTAACCCTCCATTTATTTCTAGTGAGGGCTTTTTATTTAATGTTATAACTGAGAACTTGTACACTTTTTTCTTTCAGATTCAGAAATTATGGAGAGGTAATTTATGCTCTGATGTGAATCATGAATAATTTAATGATGTGTAATAAAAAGTTTTGCGTGATTTATATCACCCTTCCCTCTGAAGCACAACTTACACCAACTTACTTTGAAACTTTTTTTTTATTTAATGTAGGTTATTATGTGCGTAAATATATCTACAATTACTACAGTCGTAAGAGGTACTTGGAAGGAGTTGTGATCAAGAATGAAGTAGTTCGGTGAGAGAGTTTACCTTGTAACTGTTTCCTCCTAGTTTTGGTAATTTTAGTGTTTAACCCTTTAACCTGTAAGAGTGACTAGCATATAAATTCTCCTTACAATATCACCCCCAAATCACACATTAAGGTAATGAGAATAAAGGAAATGGTCACCAACTAAAGAAGCTCTTGATTATGAAACAAATTCTCCACATCAACTCCTTAGGAAATATATATAGAACTGTATGGAGAATATGCATACTGATGTTAGGGTGGGAAGAGTTTGCTCCTATAAGTGAGTGACCAAGACACAATTTCTCTTTACAATATCAATACAATGTCAACCAGATAAGTGACGAGAATAAAGAAAAGAAGGTTATTAATTGATCCAATACTAAATTCTCCAAACTAACATCATAAGAATTGACAGTAAGGAGAATTATTAATGAGATCTTGGGAGTGAAAGGGTTAAGTGATTGGGAATATTAAGTTACTCCTGGAAAGTCAGTGCTATAACTGTGCAAATCATTGAATTTTGAAATGGACCTTTAGTTTTTCTTGGCATCATGCTCACTCTCGCATGCTGACCTCTCGGCACATTCTCTTATGTTGATGTGAGCTTTTTGTCATTTCTCTGTGCAAGCACAGAAATTCAAGATTGTACTGTTATGCACAGTAGTTTAAGTTAGCCTTGCGATATTATGTGTACATGTTACAAATTAAAGAAATTTTTAAGAAAATATTGATGATCTCTAATGTTTTATCCATGGTTTCAGGAAAGAGTTGGAGGAGTTTGCTCTTAAATCAAAACAAGAAAAGGAACAAAAAAGGGAAATGGAAGAAAAGGTAAAATGATGTGAAGTTTTTATCATAAAGAAACTGGGATAAGCTTATAACTCACTTGCAGGCATCTGCAGCAGGAGGTTGCAAGTTGTAGAAAACAGGCCATTTTACAGTTACGTACTTAGTTGTCAAGCCTGTGATTTAGAGTGAGGCTGACAGTGACCTTTTTATGATAGAGACCAATATCTAGTTAGCAATTGACTATCACTCCAATGAAGCCTTTAAACTCTTTATGGTGGCCAATTTATGTTATAAACTCAGTTGATAACTCTAAATAGCCCTGTTATGCTCTCCCACCGATGTAGCACCACAGTTTCTTCAGAAACTTACCCCCTTCAAATGAAGAGCTACTTTAGTTAATGATCCTAGCCTTAACCCTTTAACTCCCATAAGTGACCAAGAAAGAATTTCTCCTTACAATATCAAAACAATATCAAGCAGACAAGTTATGAGAATAAAGAAATATATCAGTTAGGGGATTATAAGATGATCCAATACTAAATCCTCCACACTAACATCACAAGAACTGTATAGGAGATAGTAAGGAGAATTACTCATGAGATCTTGGAAGTTAAAGGGTTAATTCTCCTAGGGGCCTCGATGTTTGATTCAGTGGTGATATTGTAAGGAGAGATTATGTACCGTTCTTCCTAAGGGTCGAAGTGTCAACTAGCTACTTCTTCAAAGAATATGTGATGTTTATGATTGAACAATGTCTGCCTCTGACACATGAACAAGTTTTATTTTTCCTCTTGAGAATGATAAAACACTGAGTAAAACATACTATTTGTTAATTTCTTATTTTAGCTTGCAAAAGAGGAAAAAGCAAGAAAAACACATTATTACATCAGCACTCATCAAATCCCTGGAGTATACAACTCACCCTTTTTCCCACCACAACCATCAGCAAAAGAGATTGAGTTGAGGAATGCAAGACCTTTAAGCCGCAGAAGCCGGCAGAAGTTGAAATCAGATGCAGCACAGATTCTTGATCAATCTCGAAGTGTTAAAATTGTTACAAGGGAGTCCAAAACTGTGCCTCTTCCTCCAATATCTATGAAGTCAACCGCAAAAGTACAAGTAAGGATTGATTTTAAAATATTACCCTTGAGATTAGATGAAAAGAACAGTTCAGAAATATTCAATTGAATGGTGACACACTGGGTTGAATGTGATGAAGGGTTTAAATGTAATGTGAAGGTCAAAGAAAGACCTATGAGCATGATTTGAGAATTTACTAACCAGTGTGAGGTGTAGTTTGTTTCCTGAAATATAACTGACTTGTGATTTTTTTTTCTTTTATTTCCTGAAATTCTCAAGATTTCCCCTGAAATCTAGCACATACGAGGAAGGATTTGAAGTTTTCCCTTTTAAATTAATGTTGTGATGTGAGAAATTGTCTGAAACAGGACTTTCCTTCCCCTGCCTCATGCTACCCTCTATGGTTTCACTCACAGACTCTAATGTTAGGATTCATTCTTGTACAGTATGATAAACAGTACCATGTGAAAGTACTACTTAGGAGCTGTCATTTGATTGCATTTACATGCTAGGGTCTCATCCACAAACTTAAAAGTTATTTCCACTTTGCTAAGCTTTGTTAACGCAGTACCACATGGAATTACCAATTAGAAGCTTTTGCTTGAATAACTCCAATTTTGCTGTCTTTGAAAAATTTACTTGTGGTTACTAACACCAAATTGCACTTGAAATCATGTTATTACCTATAATTACAGTCCCAACATTGGAACCTTATACAGCTCAGCTTCTATATTGCCCACATACATGTAGTGAACAGTACCTGGGATTGGTAACCAACAGTTCTTTTTTAACTTAAGGGTCCATTCCGTACTCCAAATGAGGTGTGGCAGCAGAGACACAAACCTCTAAATCCAACATTAAGGGTGGCCACTTCTTACCTCTCAGCAGAGGATGCAAGGTAAACGCTGAATGATTTCTAAGCTGTAAAGTAATCAGCTGGTGTTATTAACTCAGTTGATAATACCAAATTACCTTGTTATACTCCCCTACCGACTCAGCACCACAGTTTCTTTAGAAACTTACCCTCTTATTCATTAAGTATTAGTATTAACAACAGTCCAACTCGGGACTATACTTTTATCTTGATGATAGATCAGACCACATGACTTTGAACTCCCATAAGTGACCAAGATATACTTTCCCCTTTTAATATTAATACAATATCAAGTAGACAGGTTAATGAGAATAAAGAAAAATATCAATAAGGGGATTATTTAACTTGATCCAATACCAAATTCTCCAAACTATCATCATAAGAATTGTATTGCAGACAGCAAGTAGAATTACTACTGAGATGTTGGGAGGGAAAGGGTCAAATGATACTATTCGGTTCAAACCATTTACTGTGTTATATTTTCATTTCTCTCTCCTAGAGCTGACATGAAAGCTGATGAATGGGTAACAAGACTGATAGATGATAAGTGAGTTGTCAACTTATCTTGTCCTAACGATTAGATGTTGATGAAAGTGCAAGCGTCTTTCAACTGAGACACTGAGCCATATCTTAGAATGTCTTACGCGACTATGAAAGTGGACCGAGCGCGTTTGATAATCACCTCCTTGTCATTTCTCTTCATCAGCCATATATCCAGTTAGAACGATATATGGGTTCGTAATCTTGTTCTCAGAGCCCGCTCAGCGAACTCTGGCCAGCCAGGTGTCCCGATTACTACGTGCATGACAAACAGGACCACTGGGATGAGGTTGATGGTACTTTCATCAATCATTGCTTGGATCTTTCCTGCATTCTTTCACATACTTTACCATGCCTGTTTCCTGTTTCTTTTGTCTCGCCGTAGCTACAAAGTGTAACACAGTGGTTTAATGTCTGCGCATGTGTTAACGTTGCTGTAGCCAGGGATCGTGGTTAGGTGGCGTGCTTTCAGGCTCTTACATCCAAGTTCTCTCACCGGAGTTAGAAAAGCCACACGAGCGAGTACGTTACGGTCTTTGAAAACCGTAAACTTTTCCTGATAACGCTCGAAACAAAGCGCTAAATCAACGTGAAACCCGAAATTAAATAAGCTTTGTGTTCGAAAAGTTTTGAGTTTTCCTTTCATGTGCTATTTCTCCCTCTTACAAATTTCTATGAACGTCTCAACTTTCTTTGCATATTTTGCGTGACAGCGGTGGTTTCTCCTATGAATCTAGTGGATGACCGAACCGTGCAAGAAAAACTGCTTTGCAATATGATGTATACTCCTCAACGTGCTCCATGTTGATAAAGTCTCAGTCTTTCATGCTTTTTCCACTGAGTTCTTTTGTTATCTTTGACGAACGCTTGGACTCACTCGTGTATCTCACTCGTGTATCTTGGAATCACCAGTGTATCGTATTTCACCAGTTGATGGATACATTACTTTTTTGGCAATTTTTACCTTGAGATGTTCTATTATCTTTCATCCTTTCCTCTGTTGGCAGATGCTATAAAAGTGCTTGTGCTTTTGCCTGTGGCACTCTTCCGCTTAAAACTGAGGTAGTACAGCGCTTTTCGATCGATTGTCAGAAAACCAAAACCACAACGATCCCAACAACCAATGAGAGAGTAGAAAATAACACATTCAGCCAATGAAAAAAAAAAGCAAACTGTCCAAAGCGCTGGAAAACGCGGGTGACCAAGTCACGATTGCTTTAGTCACTTGCATTTGATTGGTCGAAGGGGTGACCTCATTTTTTTTGGGACCAATTGTTGAGTAAAGCAAAACCGAAGTATTTTTCTTTGCAGTTATGGGTTACAGGAGTGATCAAATTGCTCTAACAAGAGGTCCTTTTATATGCTCATAAATTAGCTGCCCTTTTTTTCTGACAAGGTGTAATTAGGCGTTAGGTAGTACGCCGCCATCGTCACGATTTAAAGGATCGTGGGCGGAGTTGATATGCCAGGCTTCTAAACGAAGGCAGTGGTGGTAACGCCGTTTAGCGGTGATAATTTTAGAATTATCCCATCCAGTTGTATTGTTAGTTGGGCATGTATGCTCCGAAAAAGCTGAATTTTCTTATTTGCAAAAGAAGACCGCTTTTTTATGCTCTTTCAAACGTGTACCAAACTGACGTGAGGTTTGTTCGATATACTCGTGATCACAGTCATTGCACGGAATAGAATAAATAGCGTCGTTGTTCGTTGTTCTTTCGTGACAGGATCCTTAGCTTTGGCAAAAATCTGCCCTAATGTCTGAAAAGGTTTTTTTCACAACCGTTACGTTAAAGTTGCTCAAAAACCTTTTCGGACTTTAGGGAAGCCTTTAACCTCTACATATCACACTACAAGACCGAAATAACACTTGCGAGTAGAATCTTGTCTGGCAAAGAAGCTTCCCATTTCCTTGAAATGTGAACATCATCGGCAATTTCTTTCCTCTGAACAATCTCTCCACAGCTAACAGTTTCCTCTGCAATCATACAATGAAGGAGATTCAATCCATCACCTTCTCGAACCTTCTCTTTAACATATTTCTTACCTGGACTAATGCCACAGGAAGCCCAGGAACTATCCTTCTCCTTACTCTTCGTTGGACTCATCTTATTCTACTGATCATGTTGGGTGTACTATTCATCATCTACTCAAGGTTTGGTGAATCCATCACGAGGTGACCTTTGAGATCTGCGTGTAATTCTCCTCACTGAATTTCATACATTTCCTAGTTTTCAGTTTAGAGAATTTTATGTTGTATCATAAGATTTTGTATCACGTTGTCCAGGACTGTTATCCAATTTTTACTATCGGTCACCTAAATGGTGTTTTGATTTAGAAGAAGTTACATGCTGTTACCTCTGATTGTTTCAGGTTTGTTCCATGTACTCATCGAGAGCGCCCTTATGAACCTCTACTACACACAACGTCACAGTATGGAAGGTGAGTTCGGTTTCAAAACAGCCAGTCAGAGCAAAGGAAAATATCTTAAGGAGCCAATGAGAGCTTGTAAATAACTGCGTGTGATAAAAGCGCGGGAAAACGTGTATCACCAACATGCGACTGGCTCCAGTTTACCTCTGATTGGTGGAAAAAGTGGCGCGAGTTTTTTTTAGACCAATCAGAGCGCGAAGGAAAGGAAAGCAAGCATTATCCCGGATTACTTTAAATACATAGAAAATATTCATTACATGGTTTTTCTTATTTTTTTCATATGAAAATTTTAACGTTCTTTTTCTTTAGTCTTCCTTATGGAACAAAGCATTTCAGAGAAGAAAACGTAGACAGACATATCACGCCTTCGGTAAGAACTACACAGTTTCTCCTCTAATTTGTTACCATGTCTTGTGATTTTCATTTGTGGCCTCTCGGTTATTGCGACGCATTATTCGTGCCTTCTAGATTGGTGTATGATATAACTTTCTCTCATACGGAACTGGATAAAGACACGTCAGGGGAGGGCCTAGTAACATAGTGATCAAACGTCAAGCATGCGCAGGTGGTTCAATTTTGACCAGCCGCGCGTCAATTACCCGCGCAAAGCTTTAGAGTAAAGCATAAGAAACAACGCTGTCACGCAAAATATGTGCAAAAAATGTAAATGAATTATTAAAAACAAGAAAGAAAAGAAGGAAAAAGGAAAACTCGAGACTTCAAACACAACGCTTAATTTAGGACGGATATCTCGGTGCTTTATCATTTTTGTTTTGAACTTCACCAGAAAAGTTTCACGGTTTTAAAAGACCGTGAATCACTGACTTATATGGTTGTTTGCAACTCCTGTTAAACAAATTTGTTGACGGACTGAAAACATGTCTCTAAGCTTTTACAAAGTTCGCACATGCGCAGACGTTTGACCGCTGTGTTGGGTTTAGTTGGCTTTTTAGGGAAGGGGGTAGCGATTTACATGATATTGACGGAAATGATGGTCGTAACTTCCGGAAGTCTAATTAGAAATATCTTGAGGTGAGAGTGTCTCGACTTTAATGCTAACCTTTAAAGGTACTATTTCGATGATTGGGCTAAATTAGCAGAAGTTACCGGCCTTGGGAAAAATATTGATTAGTATATGTACATTTTTTTTTCTTGGCAGAGATTTCAAACAGTGACATCGCCGATTCCAATCTTCGAGCAGTTTGGGAAAACGTACTGATGTTGAACATAATACTACAATATTTAAATAGCAGGTTACCACTTAAAATGCAGATGATGGTTACTATTTCGGCTTCAAAGTGCTTCGTGTAAAATATAGAAATCGAAGTAGGTTCTATTTTTCAAAAAATCTCTCCATTAATTTTTTTGTTTTATTTTTTAATTTTATCATTCTAGTCTACGTTTTCTTCCATATTTGTGTTAAGTAGTTGTGCTTCTGCATCTTTTTTTAATCTGTTATTAGTCAAAGCGAAAATTGAACTTAAAACTTGTCGTGGCGAATTCTCCTTTGTAAATATTCACTGTGATGGGTCGCGTTTTTACAGTTAAATTGTAAAATACGCGATGCGAAACTGATAACGAAAATAAAATCATGATTAATTATTTGAATATGGAATTTTCTTCTGGATTTTTCCGTGCTCTGTGAGTATACTTTCGGCACTTCTTGTGTTCAAGAGAGCACCAGCTGGTCAGTTCGTGAAACCTTTTGTAAGAAACGAAGGGTTTTCTATTAAACCTCGGCGTTTGTAAAATTTTTAGTTGAATTCATTGCCCTTCAAAACGTTGTCCTCTGTCCAAATTCTCATTTTTATGCAGATTGCTCATTGAACACAAAATTTGACTCTGAAAAACCGTAGTTCGTCGGAAAGATGATATTGGATTGAACGTTTCATGAGTTTAACATTCGTGAGAGGATGTTCTCTGATGTAATCAATAGTTTAGATTTAAAATTGATATTACGTTGATTTCCTTATTACGAAATCTGTTTGGGCGTCCATGGATCTTCCCTATTTAATATAACTCTCTAATAAATTCTTTTTGTAATCGCAGATTTGCCGGGTCATGGTTTTGATAATTTTATTTTATAGCTACTGTTACCAAATTTTGATTTTGAACGTAAAGATATTTCAAATCTATATGAATCTGATATATAATATGATTTTCCTAAAAGACAACGCGAAAATCGAAGGACTCTTTTTTCAATATCAAAGGTATTCTTTGTTAGATTTATTAAGCTACTTTATGGTAGCAACTGTGGTGTATGTTCAATGAATCGTTTTGCCGTTTGCATTTGTATTTAGTCGATTTTGCCGGAATTTTCATTGGGCGAGAAGATTTCACAAATGATTTTTAAGTTTTCAGTGACGCATAGACGGAACAAACACAAAATATGTACTTAAATCTCCTTTCAAATCTGTCTTTTTGTGATATACAGCAATATCACAACAAGCACACCATCTCAATAACGTATATACGTCAGAGATAATTGTTACTGCAGAAGAAAAGGCTTCCGCCGAACTCAAAAGATTTGTATAAAGGATTTTGCTTCAGTTGATAGATGCAAATTCAGTTCGATCCTCACTTAAGATCGCTATTACTTACGGTCAATACTTTGTATTTGCAACAAATTTCGACGCAAAACACCTGCATTCATCATCAGTTAAATTACTTGATGTTATGGTTTTCTCCCTGCCGAGCGAAAAGGTTACACCGTTGTTGTCCTAGTTGAAAATTTCCAAGTGGTCATAATGTTCTTCCACCGCGCGCCTTTGGCATTCATCATCTTTTTCTTGGTCGCTGCAGTGTTGTTTTTCTGTTTTCTGGCGTATTTCTATGTGTGGATGTGTTGCCGAAAGAGATATCGCCTCAAGGAGCAAAAGAAAGCTACCGCAGCGGAAAGAAAAACGAACGAAGAACGATTCCATGACCTTACCAAACCTGAAAGCAGCGAGCAATCGAAAGGAAACAGGTTTTATCCAATTGTTTTCCACAACAAGAAACAAGAAACTTCTGAGCTAAGGCTTCTGTAAGAGGAAAGTAACCTTCTCTTATTTTCGCATCAGAATACTGTTTTGACAATCTTCGTCCCCCTTTGTAACTTTCGTAATCACAGAGGAATTATTTATTGAACTCGTCAAGGGTACTCTCTCAACTGACTGGCTTTTGTTGCAACAAATTGTAAACGCAAAGGAAAACTATTTTCATATTACCTCTTCAAGATACTTCTTTGCTCACTTAAATGTTTTTTTTTCTGTCATGGTTAGCTGACAAGAAAATAAGCAGTTGTCATGTCATCATTTCGGTTTTAGAGAGACCATTAAATTAGACTACACCGTAACTTTTACAGACCATTCTGAATAGCGTGTCGATGCCTTCGAAATCATTGTGTGGTGTCTGCGTTTATATTTTTTGGAAATTTCTCAGAAATAAACAAAATAATTTTACGTAAATAGAAACGTCGAAATAGAGCAGATTTAATCAGAAATATGTACATTTTACGTTTCGTGTGTGTGTTTTGTACTGATCATGAGTTCTGTTCTCTCGTTAAATTAAAAAAAAAGCAGCTATGGAAAATAATAGAAGTTACATTTTTCAAAGAGAAAAAGAAGTTGCCATCTTGAAAAAAAAATTGTTGAGAGATTAGCAAACGTTTATAGAAAACACCTGATGCCCTTTGATAAAATTCGCTTTAAAAATCTTAGTTGCTTGTCATTTACTGAATTGTTAGTAATTATGCAGTCTGAGATTCTTCCTTTGAAGGATTCGATTGCTTTTCAATTAGAGCGGCGAAGTTAACCAATCGCAGCGCTTTTCCAGCCAAGGGAAGATGTAATATAAAAAATAACTGTCTTTTCTCCTCTCTGCTGTTAAATACATATTCTTCTTTGAAGTTTTCTCATCTTTTCCTTTTTATTTTCGTTTTGCGTCTTGTTAATTACAAGAAAAGCCTAATCAGTGAAACATGTCAATCAACTGCTGTCGGATACAAAGCGCGGGGAACGCGGTAAAAGATCGAAGCGAATGCGTCTTTTAATCCCGCGCGCCAGTGTAATAGCGTATTTATTCAATTATACGCCGCCCTTGAATAAGTGCCGTACTTTAGAGCAGAAATATTAATAAACGCCGCATCATCATGCAACGTTTAGTGATTAATAGACTCAAAACACACACAGCGATCATTACTTCGATCGCAGTTGGAAATTTTGAGTGAACCAGACACAAATCCTTTAAAATGTACCAGTTCTGATGTCGAGAAAGCATATCCGACATACGAACTTTATTTACTTTATGTATTGCAGTAGCATTAACATGCAAATTGTAAAATTGAGAAAAATTTAAAAAATAACTGTTTAGACAATCACTACAACATGTTTGTTTTTTAACAATTAAAATGGTCAATTACCATACCACTTTTTTGGATTTTAAATAAACGTCGCCCTCGTATAAATGCCGCACTCGAATAAACGCCACACTCCAATCACGAAAAATTTAATAAACGCCGCGGCGTTTAATCGAATAAATACGATATTTTTTCTTCAGCGGAGTGGCTTTCAGGTAGAAGGTGGTATGAGCTATGTGAGAGGGAAGAGAGGGGGCGTTGGGAAACGACTTCAACGAGGGGGGGAGGGGGTGATTTCACAAGTTGAGATCTAAAAAGATGAGGACAACTGAATGAACTATTTAGTATATCTTTTCATTTTACACATTCTATAAAATATCCAAGAGAAAACACTCTAGCATAGAAAAGGCATCCGTTTGTCCTGTTTTTTCCTTTGTTTTATGTTTAAGGGTAGAATTATATTCTGGAGAAATAAAAGAAGTACTTTTTTCCGGCTAAAAATGGGTCAATATTGTGGCAGATCACTCCCTAACAAAAGTTGCAAATTCTATCTCTCCTACACGATCAAGATTTCTACTCGCCTTTGAGTCTGCCATCCTTTTCCAATAATTGAACCTCTGAGAACTTGTGTTAAATCGAAAAAAAATTCCTTTGTTTATATTTTTCATTCTTCTGGTCTCCTTTATGCATGACGAATTGCTGGAAGTGTAAGGGGAAATATCTTAGAAGTCAATTCCGGAGAAAAAAAGGGGATCAACATCAGTATCTGGGCAACTACCCACCTACCCCTCCCCTAACCCAACAACAATCATTGATAACAAGTTGGGATACACTGACATTGATCCAGTGGATCAATATCAGTATCTGGGCAACTGCCCACCTACCCCTCCCCTAACTCAACAACAGTCAATTGACAACAAGTCAGGGTTAATGTTGGGTTAGGGGAGGGGTAGGTGGGCAGTTGCCCGGATACTGATATTGATCCGATCCGGCAACGGTAACAAATCCCCTGACCCATCCTTCTCCAATCTTGTTGTCTAACCATCTGAGCTCTAAGAGTGATTGTGACCTGATTTCTCTTAACAAAATATCACCCTTGAATCACACTTAAAGGTCAGGAGAATAAAGAAAATGATCACCACAAGAATAAGCTCTTGACTGTTAAACAAATTCTCCTTGTCAGCACGTCAGGAAATGTATATGGAACAGTATGGAGAATATGCATACTGATGTTCGGGTGTAAAAGACAAACACAAATGACAGATCTGCAATTTTAACTTTATTTACATTAATCTAATCAACAGTAACTACAACTTGGTAATGATTTTTTTTCTCTTGATGCCTATTGACTAAAGGATCACCCACTCTACCAATTTACGTCCATTTGAATACCTCTTTGGTTTAAATTCCTCCTTCCTGGTAATAAACTTTGTTCTTATATAAAATACGAATGATTGTTGATTCCTACATGTGGTTCTCGAAACTCACCGATACGTATGCGAAAACGACATCTAATGATTCTAAAGATATTTTTTTTTGACGTAATTACCAAAATAGAGCTCCAAAAATAATTCTTCAACTAAGAACTACGAATATGAGCGGTCGAAGGTTTACTAACAAAAAGAGAAAATTATTAACTGCTTCTTGAGATGACGCACTGCATCTTGGGATAACGCACTGCATCTTGGGATGACACGACGCACCGAAAAGGCCACCGGTCAGGAACTAAATCGTCCTACGACGGTACAAATTGTAACTAATGAAATTTACGGATCGGAAATTTCCAAAAATTGGCGAAAGATACCGAGGAGTCTTCGAAAGATCATGATGTGATTGCGAATTGGGCTGCAAGACGAATGGATCGAATCTGCAACTAGATTTTCCGAAGTTGTCTGACATCGGGTACATTTTTTGAAATAACTTTACTTTACATCTGTGCGCTTAAAACGAAAAAAGTATTCGTTGAAATTTTAAAACAGTTGTATTCAGAGAAATGACCTCTTGCTATGATTGTCATTCAAAGGAAATGCAATCTAACTTCGGCCTAAAATATCTGGAAAGAGAGAAATTCACCAAAGTTTCATTAGTCGTGTTTCCAGCCACGCAGAGGACAGACTTGAAACATAGAAATGATTGGTCCAAGCCAAAGGACATGCACCATAATTGTAACATTCTACGGACCCCTTCTTTAAAGGGACACATGACCTTAGTCAACAAAAGATGCTAAGATTCTTCTCCTCTGAACTTTGACCCGGCTGAGATGGCATAACATTCAATGAATACAACTGTCTTTAGTACTTCTCGTAAAAGCATAATAAAAAAATTGTTTGAATTCATGACAAGCTCACCTTACCATCTTTGCTTGAATATCATTTCAGACATTCCCTATCTTTAAATTAGCACAGAAAGTAGGAAATAATAATAATCTAAAAGATTGTTCCATAACGAATCACTTAATTTTATCCATCATTAAATATGTCCACAGGGCACCCTGAAATATTTACATGACCGAAGTAATTCTCTATTAGGGATATGACCCATCGTTTTCCTGATAGTCGAAAATTACAAAATTGGTAATTTAAATTCTAAAAAAAAAAGTATTGACTTTGTTATTTCCAAAACCGCTTTATATACTTTGTTTATAAAATTAACCCTTGCTACATATTTTTCTTTTTTTTTCAGTTTTCTCCCAGCTGGAATATGTTTTGTCGTTCACCTCAATCTAATCAAGAATACGTAACAAAAACTTACAATAAAAAGTATGACTGTTGCAAAATCTCCCTTAACCCTTTAACTCCCATGAGTGACCAAGACAGAATTTCTCCTTACAATATCAATACAATATCAACCAGATAAGAGATGGGAATAAAGAAAAATATCAATTTGGGGATAATTAGTTGATCAAATACTAAATTCTCTGAACTAGCATTGTAAGAATTGCATGGTTGACAGTAAGGAGAATTACAAATTTGATCTAAGAGTTAAAGGGTTAAAAACTACTCCCATAACCATTAAATTCAACATAACATTTTTTATGGACATATCAAATTTTTTCCATGTAAACTTACAGCTGCAACAGCCTCTAATTTCAAATATCATTGCCATGAGCATGTTATTTTTAGATAAAATATAAAAAAAAAATCAATAAACCCTTGACAAATTTTGTATCCAAGTTTTCATTGTGATGAAAATTTTTTTACTCAGCCCCAAATCAATGTTTCCATCCTACAAATCCTGAAAGACTCCGTGTCCACAAAACTTCTTCCATCCACTAATGTGTTACAATCTAGATTGACCTTTTTGAATATTAAAGTTACCTTTGCACTATTCAACATGCTGCAAAAGATGTTTTTAACCTTTAAGTTCTCTCAATGAAACCCTTGCCTGTAACCATTCAATGGAAAACTACCAAGCAATTATAAAATTTGATTTAGAGACCTTTTGGAAGGAACAACTTTCACATTAATGAGTTGTTAAGTTTTGGCCAAGTACTGCACTGCTAGCAAATCAAGCAAACCCTTCCATTTGCATTATTTCTGGTATATTAACCATGCTGCCCCATTTGCTACTCAGGCAAATAAAAATTCATAACAACTCTCTGATTTGTGATCAACTGACTCGTGGCACTGACGAGAAATCGGTTTTATCTCACCAGTCCAGAGTTGTTCCGCAACATACAGTCTATGGCGAATGTACAGCTGAAGTGTACACCGTTATATCTCTGATAGAGTTCATCAAAGCAGAAAACCAAAATGCCAGTAATTTGACCAGTAAATTGATTGTAATATTCTCTCACTGTACAAGTACTAGCTGACAGCTGTAGGGGAACCTTCTGGAACAGGACTGGGTGTGGCTGACGTGACACGAGGTGATGGCACAAAAGCCGAGTTGGCCAGTTCCAGCAGTGCATCTGCACCAGCAATATCATTCAGTTTTTCCATAGTGCTGTCTCTGCGGCCCCGTTTATTCCGTGATGCAGGCCTATCCTTGCTAGCCGCCCTCTTGCCTTCTATCTCATCTTCCAGTCCTTGGCCGTAACCGCTGTCACTCAGCCTGTCATTCAATTCATCCTTGACAACCTTCTCCATGGTCTCCTCAATTTCGCTGTCATCATCATCATCTGAATCATCATGGTGATCAAATTCAAACTCACCATCCAGGGATGAATCCGGTGAAATGTCGTTCCTCAGCTTCACAGAATCAATCTTACTGAGAGATGCAGACAGACCAGCTTTGACACTATTTCTTTAAAAGAAAAAAATACATCAACTTCTTAAAAGTTTTGTTAAAAGAATGATACCTTTTCATAAGTAAACAAAAGTATGCAGCTGAACAGTCAGAAGAGTGCACAAGATACTGAGCTGTATGTGACTTTTGATGAAACTACAAATTCTCCCTGTGTTTCACAACAAAATACACAATATCAGTGGCTTATACATGGAATACTGTTCACTTGCAGAAATTCTGTACATATGGATTTTTAAAAACCTGACATCCTCACCTTCTGTGGGTATCTATGAGCAAGGATGAGGTCCTATCCTTTGCCATAGAAACTGACCCAGAAAATGAACCTCTGTGTCTGAAGAGGAATTCCTTGGCTTGTTTAACAAGCAACTCCTCTCTGTCCGTCTCTGAAGGGGGACATGATTGGCATCGTACCACTGGGAAATAAGGAAACACACTTTGTAAATACCTTAGCCCTTTTACACCTGAGAGTCACTAGCATCTATTTTCTCCCAACAGTATAACCTCTGCATCACACAGTAAGGTCACGAGAACAAAGGAAATGACACCAACTTAATATTCTCTTGATTGATAAACAAATTCTCCTTGTCAGCACCTTAGGAAATGTAAAGAGAACAGTATGGAGAATATGCATGTTGATGTTAGGGTGTAAAGGGTTAACACATAGTCATCAGGTGTGGCATTTTTTGTTTTTTCATTGTTCCTTTCCTAACTAACTAATGACTACATGGTCAACAAAAAAAGAAAAAAAAATCGGCAAAATGGAATCAAAGTGACATTATAGTGAATTTATGGATATCCTGTGCCACACATGATTACGAAAGAAAGTAACTGATTGATAACTCATAACTCAAATGATCCTGTGATTCCAAGAAAAAGAATTGAGCCATCATCCCCACAAAAGTCTTTTTCCTTCCCCTAAACATAATAATGGATTTGTCATCTTAATCAAGATGCCTGCCCTCCCCCAGACTCCTAAGGATGCCAAATAATTTGCAAATGGAATCCTCACATTACATGTTGTTATGCTTCTCATATTCACAAGTCAAACTGTTAATGGTTTCAGGAGGTAACTCAGGGCATACTTTTCAGTATTTTGGAAGGAGCACTAAACCTCACCCTAATCTTTTTCTGAACACCCAACATACTGTGGAAGAAGAAATGCAGTTTAACCCCAGGGCCAGTTTTTACAAAACATGGTTAATCTAACCTGGGATTAGTGTACATTTTTAAGTTTGTTTTTGGCTCTGCAAAGGGATTTTTCTTTTGTCATTTTTTTCCTGTTAGTTTTGAGTCTTAATGAGATAAGGCCTAACAAAGCCTTAGCTCTTAAACCTGCTTTTCTACATAAGGAATTAAAGCTTAAGATAAATTTTAATCCTAGATTAATGCTGATCCCTTTTCAAACAACCTGTCCCAGGACTCCAGATCAAGTTGTTTGTGTTTTATTCTTACAAATGGGTACCAGTGAACTGCCGAGAAACCCTGACCAAATGTTGTTTGATTCCCTGTAACAAATGAGCATCTCATCCCAGTCATTTTATGCTGAAAAGCTGCAGATAGGCTCCTGCAGACATGGGTTACTTAGCCTCTGGGACTTACCCATACACTAACATTTCACTATTTCATAATTTTCAACCCCTTACACCCTAACATCAATATCTACATTCGCCATACTGTTCTCTATACATTTCCTATGACACTGATAAGGAGAAGATGTACTTACTCTCTGCGACACGTATTTCAGGAGGTGTGCTTATCATGCAAATTGTTGCCACTGCTTCTGCTTCAGCATCTGGGTCAACTTCAATTTTACCTGCAAGCGTAAAATCATTGTTTCTAAGGCTTTGATTACAGTAAATGTTAGGGTGACTCTTACAACTTCTTTGGAGATATGTAGTAACATCACCTCTCGTTTTGTTTTTTGGCATTGGGCAGATAACCATTCCAGCTGGCCTTTTTCTGTTTATTTTTTAGGTTTTAAACTAAAAAGAAATGTAGAAGTTGCTTACTTACCACTATTTTTTCCAAGTGAACTGTTGTAAAGGAAAAAATCAAACAAACAAAAAAAAAAGATTTAGAACAAACAATTCTTTGAATAGCAATTTACATCAAGACAAACAAAGCTACATTCAAGTCTTAACTACAGGAACTTGAGGAAAAGTTTTAATTACATGTAAGAAAGACAAAGGACCTGATATTACAACACCCTATCATTGACATCTTATAATATCACACATTCGTGGTTGTTTAAAATTAATGGGAGCACAAACTGGGAAGTGGATAAAGAGTGCTGCACCCACAACATACAATTGGTTTGAATGCTGGAACCCACATCAAATTTGGGTTGAGTTTTTTCATGCTGGTTCAAATTCCTACTCAAGGGTGATTTGTTCCCTTCAATAGTAACCATCCTCACATACAAGTCAATTATCATATGACCTGAGCAGCCCAGCTGAGAAAATAAGAAAAAAACTCTCTGTACAAGGGCCAAATGGGATGGTGAGAACTAGGCCTGAAAAAGCACTATGCCCAAACCTAGTTGCAAGCTAAAAATAGAAGGGAAGAAAAAAGAGAGAGCTGTGATCACATGACGAATGCTTATAGTTAGGTTGGGTTGGACTGGAAAATATTGGACTCTAGATATGACCTCAAACTAAGTATTACCCATCCAGCACTCCCACTCAGTCAGTATGTAAACAGCTTGCCTTAAATGCCTAACAAATCAACCAACAATTTTACCTTCCTGACCCATTCTGCGGTGAAGGTGGAGGCGTGGTGAGAAGATGATGATACGGGTGAAAAGCAGGTGTTTTCCTCAAAGCTTGAAGAAGGTTTGGCCGATACTCAGGATCAACAGTCCACAGTGAACCTTTGCCAACATTCTGTGGATAAAACTACTCTAGTCAGTCAGAACAGCCTGAAGCTTAGATAGATAGATAAGATAGATAGATAGATAGTTTATTAAAACTGCACTGCAGCCAAAGGCTGAATTATGCAATTATTTAAAAAAAACTTTACAATACTTGAAAATTACAAATGAATCCTAGAAAATAAATCGGAAACTGATTTTTATGATAATATTAAAAAATTCTAACATATTCATATTGAAATATGTTAAAATATAATGCATGAATTTAAGTGGGATGAAACTACAGCCTGGACTGTTTCGACAGTCTGACATGACTTCATGACATGACTTCACAGTGGGGGTCATTACTGATATTCTTTAACCCTTCCACTCCCAAGATCTCATTAGTAATTCTCCTCAGTGTCTACCTTAAAATTCTTATAATGTTAGTGTGGAGAATTTTGGCATTGGATCAATTGATAATCCCTCAAGGGGTTAGAGCAACTTGTAAGAATTTGATAACTGTTACATCAGATAGAAAATTTGGATCTAATTAATCCTTTAACTCCCAGATCAAATTTGTTACTCTCCTCACTGTCAACCATACAATCCTTATAATGTTAGTCCAGAGAATTTAGTATTGGATCAACTAATTATCCCCAAATTGATATTTTTCTCTATTCTCATCACTTATCTGGTTGATATTTTATCAGTATAAAGGGTTAAAAATGGTATCACATTGTAAGGAGACGAATGTCACACCCAATGGTGACCTGATCTTGTTCAGGATTAAATGAAATTTTGTAATGATTCAAATCAAATATTAGTAAGATTCCATCTTCTATGACTCCCCCCCCCCTCCCCTGCTAAAAATCTGCCCTTGATTGGTTCTGCCCACACCGGTTGTCAACTAGTAATGTCACAGATTGAAATAATTGAAATATCTGTTTTAAACTCACTTGGCCTTTATCCTTATCAACCTTCTTAAAACACTTGTTTAGTGAAAGGTTGTGCCGCACTGAGTTTTTCCAACCAAGTCTGGCGTCCCGAAAGTATGGAAAATGATCCATAATCCAGTTATAAATATCCTTTACAGGCAACTTTTTTGAAGGTGCTTCCTCGATGGCCATGAAAATAAGTGAAGAAAATGAATATGGAGGCTTTGACGGACTCTTCCGTTTATTGGCCAAAGTGTCTGGAGAGAGAGGTCCTTTTGCCTGACCCCCTCTGGGAGGGGTTTCAAGAATGTCACCATTACTGTCCCTGGGTGGGGACATAGGCGGCACGGTCGCTGAGACTTCAAAGCCTTTCAAAATGTCATTGTTTTGCAGCCAGTTAAGGCTTGTTAAGTCATCATCAGGGTCTCCCTTTTCTGTTCTGATTGCACTAAAACAACTGCTACTCAAGTTGATTCTGCTACTTTCATCAAATGATGTTCTGAAGCTTGATCCTCCTGCAGATTTACTCAGATATGGACGCGATTGACTCTCGTGCTTATCCAGCTCTGATTTACGTATTGGTGGCATTTTAAATCTGTAAACAGCAACCATCCCAAGGAAAAAGATAGAATAATTAGAAGCAAGTTAAACCAAAATTATTGTTAACTTTTTCTATGAGCCAGGCATTATGAGAATTAACCCTTCAAACTCTACGAGTAACCACCATCGAATTTCTTCTCACAGAAATGCTACTGAATTGTTCTGTATTTTTTTTGCAGTTTTTCCTTCCACCAGAGATATTTTCTAACCAGTAGCACAAGTGACCTTGTACCTGATGAATTTCCAAAAATTCCATGAAATTTTAGATACTAGAAGCAGTAAATTATAAGTTACTGTCTAAAAAAATAGAACACTGTTTACTGTTAGGTACTGTATGATTCTCTTCCTAAATTATACTGTGGGCACAATTTATTAATAACTAATTTGCACTCTCTACCTCTTATTAGAAAATTGTTATAATTTCAATGTTTCTTGACATTGCTGTATCAATATTACTGCATAAGATTGGCCTAGAATATGCTTCACTTCTGAAAATTCACAATAAGGCAGCCAACTGATTCTTAAAACAAACCTGTTAAAGACAAATTAAGCAAAACATCATTGTGAACAAATAACAAGACCTCTTCTGTTTGTGAGAAAGTGTTTTGTAGATAAAGCAGAATCTACTACGTTTTTCAATTATCTTTACAAATTCAAACAACTAACCACTAAAACAAGATGAGGGTAGTTTGCGTCAAAAAACAGCAGCAGCTCTCATTTTATGATAGAAATTATCTGATATTTATTCATCTACTTGTTCAAAACATGTAAATTCATCCAGTTAGAGTAATTTGAGACAAAGGGAGTTGGAGAAACAGACAGGATTTAGTAAGTGCAATGCAAACAAACCTTACTGTCACTTGGCAACCACAAAATAACTTCCTACTTTATGAATAGAGGGCAAAAAAAGTTATCAGCCACAGCTGATGCAAAACTGTTCTTTTTTAAAAACAACAATATTTTATTTCCCTGATTGATCTTGAGGGCATGTTGAAGGGAATTTAGCCCCAAAGTTCTCTCTGATAGCAAAACTAAAAGCAATTACTATGATGCAAATAAAGATGAGGTTTGAATTGCAAATTTGAGGAAAGAAACATCTGGCAAATTCTGAAAATGAACAGGCTAGAATTTGCATTTTAATTGTCAAAAAGCTAATCAAAAACTGTTCATGATACCTACAACTAGATCATAAAATATTTTTCCCAGAAAATAGGCCAGAGAAATTAAAGGAAGAATTAATTGAAAAAAAAACATTTGAAGAACCTTGTCTAGCAACATTTTTCTCACAAAAAAAATTATAAAACAGAAAAAAAAAACAACAACAATTGTGTATCTAGATATTAAATTTATGTTCTGATGAATGTGAAAATAACTCAGTAGGAGACCACACTTTGAGGAGTTATTAAAACCTTATTTTGACCAATCCTAGCTGGTAAAAAAAATAGAAAAGGTGAACCAGAAGGTCAAAAAATAGCTTTTTCAGAAAACTGTGTGTGTGGTCTTGTTGTATTCATCGCACAGTTTAATGAATAAATCTCCAGGAAAAGATGGAGATTCTGCCAACCTATGATGGATTATAGGTGGTCTGTGTATCATGTTCCTTGTACACAAACTGGTTTTAAAATTCATCTTCTGGGATTGAAAGGGATCAACAACAGAGTGCTGTTATCATCAAAATGAAACTGTTCTTTTTTCTCAGTTTTATCTCATAGGTGACACATTGTAGGTCTTTTGCTCATTGCATGATATATCATAGCCTATTGTTGCATACATTTGAATAATTCAGTTAAGTGCTGTAATCTAAAAAACAGCCTCCCTTGACAATCATAGTGTCCAGGAAATGTGTTTGCTTGTATATAAAGTCTGAATTAAAGCAAAGGTAAGAAGTTTAATAAAGGAAATATACTAAAAATTGGCCATGACTGATAACAACTTGACTTCTTGTGTAAAAAGAACAGACAACTGACAGACATCTGCAAACACAATTTAGCTCGTAAGACAGTATTGAAATTGATATGGGCTTCAAAAGCCAATTCTTAGCTGATTTGGTCTTGCTAATAAGATAAGATAGAATTTCACATCCAAAATATCATGCAATTTCCAAACAGACGCAGCTTAAAAAATTAAATTAAATTCACATCAAAAAATGCAACACATTTAGTAATACAAAATTCAATGTTATGAGGAAAATGCATTTGCATGTCTGCAATATTAGTCCTTTTTGCATTAATTAATTTTCAAATGGCATAGCATGTTCTAGAACTGCTGTTAGTGAAGGTCAAATAATTCATCATGGCTAGATTCCAAAGAAAATTTGATATTTAGCTAAACAAACATTTCTCAACAATTTGTCAAGTCTTCCAATTCACCTCTAGTGCCATAAGCAGATGACTCTGCTGCTTAAAATGTTTGTTTGCTTACTGATGCCTCTTTGGATCTACTCTGAAACGCTCTCTCTCTCTCTCTCTCTCTATGTAATAAGCTTCTTTATCTGGGCGTTGACTGTGCATTCAAGCATTTTGTTTATCATTAAACAACTATTTTCATTATCATACCATCTATTTCATAAAAGAATATTTCACAAAAATTTCCATGTTCTTGTTTTGAACTCATTGGAATTCTTCTAGAAGAATCTTGACAAATTTTTCTTTTAATTTGACTAAACAGAGATACGACTGATGCATACCAGATTTAGACAAAACAGACCACTCCAGTTAATCTCTAAATCCTTTTGGCAACTTCTGTTGAGAATTTAATCCAAGCAAATTAATTTGTGGAAGCAGCCCAAGTAGATCAAATGGTTAGATCTTTTGGTTTGTTTCAACAAATAATTTCTTCTTATGTCTTACACAATGGAAGCCAAAAGTTCCAAAAAAATAAACATTTTTTCATAGCATCTCTGATGTTTTTATAATCCCCAACTCCGTAAATGGTTCAAACCAAGAAGCAACATTTGATCCATGTGATCACAGAATATTATGATCTTCCAGGTGAGAATAGCCCTGAGAAGAACTATTGTCATAAGCAGTGTCTGACATTTTGATAACATTAGTAGAAGTCATCATCAGAGTCATGTGAAGAGTTATTGTCAGCCAAGTGTTTGGAGTCTCTCACTACATGAGCTCAGAAAACAAACCTTTGTTACTGTGTAAATGCTTGTTTAAAAAAAAAAAAGCACTTTCACGTTACAAAGTGTGACTTAAATGAGGATTTCTAAGTGAAATTATTTTACAAGAATCCATATGCATCACTGTGCAATGTTAGGAGTGAAATTCTGTAAAGGACTGTCATGCAGCCCTTAGATACAGTTCAGTGTAGCTCTGAGTGTCACAAGTGCTTGTCACGTGATGAAAGCCTTCTATCACAAGATATCATATACCTTGAAATAGAAACAGGCAATCATTTTAGAACCATCAGAAGGTTCTGTCAGGGCAAAAGCTGCATCTAATCACAACATAGATTCCCTGTCAGAAGCAATTTTTCCTAGCTCAATTTTGTGATATTTGTTTTGCTGTGATACATAAATTCAAATATCACTCCCACTTTTTTTGCCCACCTTGGCAAGGTTATTTTTAAAGTAAATTCACATGACTATTACCATGTTTGGTAATTAAGACGTGAACTCATGATGATTGACAGTTTTGTAGAGTCTTCTTTGAAAACACTATGACTACGGTACTAATTCTAACTCTTTCAATAACAGATTTCAAAAAAATTTCTACAATGGTTTTTTCATTAACAAGAATATGTAATTTAGCTTTACAAATAAAAGACTTCTCATTAATAATTCCTGAGGCTTATGTTTATGTTATTCCATTTTAAAACATTAGTGGCAACTTTATTGCACAAACTGACCTTTGATTGCCCAAGGTCTAACCAATTTTTCAACAATTTTGTGGGGTTCCGACATAACACTTCTTATCGCAAATTCAGATTCTTTATACTGGAGCAACTCAAATTGTCACATCCATTTTTAAATTATTTGCCCTCCTTAGTGAGCAGCACCATGTCTACACTCACCCAATACATACAATGCATGACTGTCCTTGTTTTTATTCAGTTTCTGCTTTAGATGTTATTAGTATGAATAATCACATAATTTTGAATGCAATTTGGAATAAATAAGCACAAGTACATTTTTTCAAAGACTGACAAAATTGCATGAGCCCGTAAGGCGTGTGCAATTTGTGGTCTTTGAAAAAATTTACAAGTGCTTGTTTACTCTAAATTGGATGAGAAAAATAGATAGATGGCTTAATTATCATAATTATACAGGAGCAAAGCGCGCGCATTTAGTGTGATAATTTATTCAAACCTGCAAGTGACATTGTGCATTTGGTCAAAACAACCATGTACAGTCAAAACAATAATATACAATAATATTTTCACACATTAAAGGAGCAAAAAGGTTCAAAGTCTGGCTAAACAGTTCACGGAATTGTTCAGTCTGGTTTATTTCTTTGCACTGAACTAACCACCTTCTGCATGGAATTGCCTGAAAACTGCATTTATCTTGACCAATCAGAACTGGGTATTTTTTTCATGTACCTTATGAATTGATCAACAGAAACAGAATATTGCATATCAGTCTGCAGAGGTACTGGCTGAGGTGTCAAAGGGAGGGGAGAAGGGTTAGGGATAAATGTTCGTGGGATAAAGTTGTGTTCAGTGCAGAAAGAGAAGGAGTCAGATAGGATTCATTGTAAGGGGGGGGGGGAGTTTAAGAGAGATTTTGATGCTTCAGGTGTTGTAAGAAGAAAGGAAATCTAGAAAAAAAAACAGAACCCCTTTCTTAAATATGTTTGTGCAAACCAGAACGGACTGAGTCTAAATGAAAGTTAAGACATGTCAGGAATAGGTTGAGGAATATGGAGACTATCTAGCGAGGTAGTTAAACCCTAACTTAACGTCAGTGTGCATATTCTCCATACTGTTCTCTATACATTTCCTAGGGTACTGACAAGGAGAATTCGTTTCACAATCAGAGCTCATTAGTGTGCCAATCATTTCCTTTATTCTAATGATCTTAAAAAATGATTCAGCTGCATTACTGTAAGGAGAAATCAGATGCTAGTCGCTCTTAGGATTTAAAGGGGCAAGCAATGCGTCACTCCACTGACAATGCCAAATTATCATTGGAAACTTGCAAAGGATTAGAAGTCTTTGCAAAGAGAGAATTCTGACCCCTAGTTGGCTCATGCTTCTGAGGCTAGAATAAGCTCTGTCCTTAGAACTTTTAGTGCAAGCAGACTGAAATTGATTTAATCCCATGAAATCATTCCCATGAGTCTTGAGAAGGTAACACAAGGTGTTTACCTAAGTTTGTTCTGACGTTCAGCCATTTCCAACTGATTTATTAAGTAAAACTTGATTTACCATGATTTCTGTCAATTCTGTTCTCACGCAAAGCATGTGATAATTTCCATAGTAAAAAACAAGTCTGGAAAATTTAATCTGGAGAAACCCACAGTGTATTCCACATCAGCAGGAGATAAAATGATGACAGTGGAGATATCCTTGATTTTTTCATCTGATTCATGGCCCATGTGATTCACTGATAAAAGCTATCGTCATCTGAGAGGTAGATCGAAATCTATGCTTAAAAGAGTCCTACTTTTTCCCATCACACAACTAGTGTGCAAGGATTAAAAAAAATACTGTTACCTCGCACCTATCCCCCTTCTGTTTATGGACAGTGGTTTATCACTATGGCAACAATGTGGTGAAAACTACACTACAATGTCACCTGAGGTTTTCATGTGATAAAATGGTACAAATTAGCATGAAACACAGGCTGTTGACTATTAATTGAAAGCATTTTCTACTTAAGCTGGAGTTCAGCATGTTGGAAATGAAAAATAATCGAAAAAAATCAGAACCATTATTCGCATTATTTTTGTTTCAAAATAGTGTTCATGTAAAGTGTGCTCTAAGAATGAAAATGATCTCAGAGATTTTTACTTCATACAGAAAGTCACTCTGTCATATTCAAACATTTCAGCAGGCAAAGTAATTACTAAGCTATTTTTCATTCGTGAATGTAAACAAATGAAAACGAAGCAATGTGGTCAAAACATAATTTAATCTCACAACTACCATTTATCAACAAAAAATAATTAGAACCAGGTACACTTCAGGCTAATTTTGCAGCTCTGATTGGATTGGCCAGGTCATTTCACAATGATAAATTGGCTTGATTTATTTCATGTTTCAAGGCAGTATGTTTCATTTATGTGCCACAGCAGATTCTTTACTTCAAAAACCTGTGTTTGCTCTGTCAACAACTTCGAAAGCCAAGTTTGCACAATGTTTCAACAGATTTTATTTTTAAGGTCGCACGAAAATACTGAACTTTATTTGTAAATGCAAAACGCGTTTCGGCATTATGGTGTCCATTAATTTTTATCTCTGACCATATGGAAAGAAAGTAACATGCTGACGCAAAAAAATTACCATAATTTAAGTGATTAAAAAATAAAATAAAATTCCAACACGCATAAAATTTAGCAAAAAGTTGTCTCTTGTGGTAAAGATGTTTTTTTCCAAAAACAAACTTTGTGCGTCCTCCGTTACCAAGACACTTAATCTCTGTTTTTTTAAGTTGCAGGAAAATTATTATGAATTGAAAAAATAGATGGCTGGCAAGGGGGGCAAAAAGGATTTCCTCACGGCTGGGTTTAATAGCCGAGTGCAAACCTCCTTGTGCACGAACGTACTGCTCACTGAAAAACGGCAACGTTCATCGTTTAACAATTACACAAAACTGTTGTGCCACTGCATGCTTTTGAGGGAAATTAATTGGTCGATATTGTTCTAGTGCTTTTTAAAATCTATTCAAAACAATGGCCAGATCCACAAGCTACATGTATCGAGAAATTAAAAAACACACCATGCGAGATTGAATTACAAAAACATCATTCACTGTGGTGTTTAGGCAGCTTTTCCGCCACAGATGTGGAACAGAATGCAATCATGGATTTCTTTCGAGGAATTTTTCACAACATTTCAGACAGTAACACTTTGGAAGCTAGTCAACTTCCTTCACACAGGAAAAACATGGTTCATAATTTATTTATCCGTACTTTCATTTTCTAAGGAGAAGGTAACGCTCAGGGCAAAACTCCAGAAATTACATTGACAACAGTCGCCTAGTATGAAATCGTTCCGCAACAGAAGAGACCATATAAACCTCAAATCAAAGTCTCGTAAGTCGATGAAACATCGAGAAAGAGTACCTGTAACTACCCATCAACAAAACAGCGCAGTGCCATGCGGCCGATTTAATAATATATTGAAATTTTACGATGCGAAACACAAAGGCCTAACAAAGAAACGATGCTTGAAAAGCACTTGCGTAAGCCTTCTGAAACCACTGCAGATAACTAGACTTACTCGCCAACATCAACAGCAGAATTGTGGTCTAACTTAACTTGCGAATAAATCCGGTCGAGTGACTCCTTTTATGATTTCATATATTACAATCACCTCTAATAGAATGCACACAATTTACTATTTCCGAGAAGAATAAAACTTAAGTCCCAAAGGACATCGTGGCTAATTCTGGAAAAGACACCACGAGACGAGCAGCCTATAATCAGAATCTCTGCTGTTTAAAGGCTCGAAACATGTGAGGGTATTTCAGCAACGAAACCGAAAGAGTCATTATTCGAGTCAGAGAAATATTTCATATTGTAATTTGCTTTCAACGATCGAGCAATGTGCTCGAAAAAAAACACGTGTCGTAAAGCATATTTATTACAAATAAAATTCGAATGTTGACATGACTTTGTAGTTAATCGGAATATATCAGAGTATGGTGTTTGACTTTCGCAAAGTCCTGATTCACTGCACTGATAACTTTTCACTGCTTCATACTATGACATCGAAACATGAAGGGCCTAGATAAAAACTTCTTCATTCAAGGCTATCGTACCGGTACTTTCGCGAAAGTCTCTCACTGAATTGATCGACAACATGAAAGATGCTTCTAGTGAAAAAGGTAACGAGCAGGCAAATGATGTGAATCGGAATTCATAAGGCCGGGGTTTGTGAGAAAGAACTACCCAGGCGCTCTACGCAACGTGGCTTTTGAGATAGTGCGAAACTAAAAAGATCATATGACAATAATATGGAAATACTCACCTTAAATTTGCTAGTTAAGCTCTTCAGTTCATCGTCATAGATTTCTTCTAATTCTTGACCACGATGGTGCTGCAGAAAGACGCTGAAACAAATCAGGGAAAGTACAATTTGTTAACAAATGGCTCAACACATGAGCAATAACCAACAATTCGTTCGTTCGAAGAATGACGACATCGCGAATGCGAGAGAAAATTTCGAACGCCTACTCTGAAAATCATAAAACAACAAAGCGATTAAAACCCAACCTTTGACGCAGAGACAAGGCAGCTTTGGTAGAAGTACCCTTGGGCAGGAGTCGATCGCAGTAAGACTCTCACATTGGTAGTAAAAGGAAATGAAATGATGAAGAGCCACAGAAGGGACCTCGAACAGGAGGGCTGGTAACCCAGGTAACGTCAAGCCATAAGACTAGTTTCTATAGTAACAAGCGTCTGAATCTCCTTACCGCCAAATGCAAAGTTTCAGTTTAGCCGATATACTCCTCTTGAAAACCACTAATTTATACCGGCCAATGTTTTGTCGAGAGCTAATATTCTATTTTCATTCCCAATAATGAAAATACGTATAATAAATGCCCTGAGTGCTCTTCCTGTGCTTGTAAAGCAAAAGCAGACGGTTATGTTTTTTGAGCCGTCCTTGATTTCTTGAAAGATTTTTGAAATGATAATAGCTTGCGCGCCGTTTGAGCCGAAAAACAAAACAAATCATTCAAAGTTGAAAGTACCACCTCTGGCTTTTGACAGCTAAAGACAATAACACGCACCGCAAAGGCTGTTTTACAATATCGTTTAAGATTTTAGTTCTTATGCATAAGGTGTTACGAGTAATTTTATTGCGCTCATCGGCGACAGTAGACTGTAGGAGCTAAACTCGAGCCACGCCGCTGAAATTTCTCAGAAGTTTGTGCCTCTGGTGTGATTTTATAAATACTGAGCGCCAATGAGCCAATATAGGTTGAGTATTGTCAATTATTCTGCACGCACCCGAAGAAGTTTTGCATTTTTCATGAGATCTACCCAAATTATGCTAACGAGCTATACATCCATTGAACATCAGTCAACTTCTTTACGCGGTTAAATAATTTTTCCACATGACAGAGACGCCATTTTCTTCCCTTGTAAAACAAAACGGAGATACAAAATATTATTTGAATTATTTTACACTCGTAAAGTGATTTTGGTTGGATCAAGGTATAACTTAAAGTTGTTTTGAAAACCTAGAAGTAGATAGCTATCGTCATCGAAGTTTCCATGGCGGCGGTAAATTGGAAACAAAATTTAACTTCTGTTTCCAGGCAGTGCTTTTTCGCCGTTAGAATCAATGTTTGTTCTCAGTTTTCGCTTTTTGAAGCTGTTTGCCGAAGGACCCAACTTTGTATTCCAGTCTTGACAAACTGGATTAATAATTTAAGAGACGTGAAGTTGGGGATTTGTTGAAAGCTGTCAACTACTAATCTTTTCAGCAGAAAATGTGATTTTAATTTTTAAGAGCGTGCTAAAATAAAACAAAATTTGATCCTTGCTCCAATTTCCACAAGATTTTAACACACCATAATAGGCACTGTTTTGAACGGAAGAGAAAGAAGATATTTTATTTCCAGTACGTATATCGCGATAGGAATAGAGCGAAAATTCATTCCGTAAATAAAACAGTATTTGACCGACATGGTTAGTTTAGCGCAACTAGGGACGGTAAACTCAAAAAACGAATCAAACGCGGCTTAATAGCTTTTGTATAAAAATTTATGATATTCAGACTAAGGGGGAAGCCGCAGAGATAAAATCATTTGTATAAAAGATTTAAAACTAACATATATTTTCCGTTTAAGTTTGCGTGATTTATTTCACTGGCTTTTTATATCTCGTGAGGTTTTTTTTTTCTTGAAAGGGTTTTCTTTTCGTGTTCCATTAGGAATTCACGTCAGCACTCGACCCGCCACTACAAGAGCTGACTGAATCTTTTTCAATCAACCAAATAACACAGTTGGAAATAGCCCTAAGGGTATCTGAAGGAAACCAGAAATTATGCTTTCTATAAATTAAAAACTTCTCACACATTTAGGAGAATTAATATTCTTTTGCGCGCGATTGGAGAGACGAAAAATACATTAGGAATATTCGCTTCAGAAGATGGCCACGCTATATTTAAGTGCTGCGATATTATTACCGTTTGGTAGTGACGCCATCAAACGACGCCACAGAAAGTGCTAGAATTACGAAATGAAATTGCTACAAAGCTTAATAATAATTTTACTGATGAAGCCACGTATTTGAGATGTCCCTTGAATTGTGAATCAAACTGACATATAGAAGAGTTTTGCCACAAATCTGCGAGTCTTCACTTGGGTTCGCTCGTGTCATTTCACTTATTCCTGACTCGAGCAAAAACCGTTCCAGAGTTTCAGAAACATTTCTTGCTAATTGATGCACTGTGCTTAAGCTTAATCAAATCATGGATTTTGCTATCATTAGTATGTAATCTAGTGCAGGCGACGCGCGGAGTTGCTAAGGGTAAACAATTCAATCATGTGTAATTGAATCGCACCTAAAAAATGTAGACGCAAAATATTAAACAAAATGAATACTTTTCCTTCACAATGGACTTATTACATGAGCTTTTAAACCGTGGTCTGAGCTTTCCGTCATGCCGGAAGCGTTGATGATAACTGAAACTATAGAAGAAAAATGCAACCACGTTATTTGAAGAAGTAAACAATGCAGCAACACCTGCTTTAAGGGGAACGGGTGACACCAAATTGTCAAAGGTCTTTCATTCATTAAAAGCACATTCGGGTCTTCTGTTTTCTTCTCAGCTGGAAATGCAAGCAACATAACATGGACTAAATTCTTCAATTGTGTGTTCACGGGAAGTTTGGTTTTAATCTGATCTCACAGCTGCCGAAAATCATGCGTTACCAAAAAAATATTGCGAATGGTTTATGTTTGTCGCATAGCAATTCGTTTCTCTCATATATTTTTGGTTGGACTAACAGAATTTGAAACACTAAATATAAAAATTTGGCTACATGTAGCGGTGAAATTTCAATGGATTCCTTTGGAAATTTACTGGAGTAGAACGAACAGCGTACCGTGCACCTATAGCGCTTAAATTAAGCGTTTCGTACAAATTTCGTGAGAGTATCTTAAACATGCAAAAGCCTTTTTCGAAAAATTTGGGTAATATTAGAAAAGCATAAATTTTCTAGTGTATCCTTTCAATATTTTGTGTTTCCTTAGCAACGAAAGCAAGCATCTTGCGGCAAATTAACAGAGTAAAAACTGAATCAAACGACAACAAAAATTAAAGTGGATATTATTAACTACTGTTTTCCTAATGTACATGTGTTCCATCTTTCATTTGAATTGAATTGCATTTAAAAGATTGAAATAGCTCTGAAAAACTCATGAGTTTACAAATTCGATTCTAACAACCATAAATATTGCCTAATATTAATCTGAGAACTGAAAGTTGTGATGTTGGTATAGCTTTCAACAATGAAGCGGTTTGGTGCGGTTTTACGTCTAATTTTTCTGATTCCGCCCATTTAGTCCGTATTTTAAGACTTACGGCATATTTCTTTATGTCAAGGCCTTATTACATAAAGTTCTGATTAATATCGCCCTTATGGCCTGACCGCAAAGTTTATGTTAATTTACAAAAACATTTCCGTAAAAACCAAATTCGACTCGGGAAACTTCAAACAGGCCCAATTGCCAGTCAATGCTTAGTCGTGACTTAGTGCAAGGTTTTGAGCAGTAAATTTATCGCAGTGAGAACGGTATTTAACTACTTTTTCTCACAGAGAGGTTGTTAATTCATGCAAATGTAAGCCTGTCGTTTCAGTTATTTTTACACTGAGGCCAATATAAGTGGTCGGTTTGAAAGGCTCTCGCGGGATCTAGTTCCTACTTTATTCAAAACCAGGAAAATTCCTTCCGTGTAAATAGGATAATTGGTCTACCCATTACAAGTCGCTTTTAACCTCGGGTTACAAATTTGAAAACGCGTTTTTTTTTTGTTTTTTTTTTATCCCAAGGCAATCTTAGCGAAATACAAAATCATTGTATATATCTTTCATGAATTTACTTGTATCGCAAAGCACAACTTTATTTGTATTGTTTCTATATTCATGTTAAGTGAAAACAGATAAAAAATAAAAAAATAAAAAAATCAATTATGGGAAGCTTAGCGTTTGTTTTGTTTTTCGGTTTGCCTTTTCCTCTTAACCAATGGAAAACGAGCCATAGTCTTGGAAGGCGGAGAAATCGAAGTATGCCTCGTGGTGTCAAGTTACACGTGCGTCCATCTTGTCTAGTCCTTTGACTGGCTAATAAATGAATGACAGGTGATGCTTGTGTTACGTGGGGCAATAAACTTTTTAGTGTACATGTTACTTAAGAGCAGATAAACGATTTACGAGGAAAAATATTTCCGTTGCACTTCGAGGTGATAAACATCACCACTTAGACGGCGTCCTAAATAGAGAGCTCTCAACAGGCGCAGTCTGAATTTCTCAGCTTGCGGAGAAACTGAAAAAAATTCCAAAAAAATAATAACGGATATTTCTATTAGTAAATGATACTTTTGGCACAAACCAAAGCTAAATGACTCAATGCTTGCATAATTTCAGTGGATGTTTCTCTAATTTCAATTTCTCTGGCGTCCAAGCATTTCCTTATCAAATGAAATATCTGCAGAGATTTATGCATTCAACATCTCAACCAAATATGGAAAGCTTCAATGATCGCGCTCAGGAAATGGTCACTGAAGAGTCGGAGTTCCAAATCTGAAAGTATTGTCAGTCACAAGGGTTTTTTTCCGGTATTTTGGAAACTTAACACAGGAAGTCGTGATGCAGTGGGTAATAAGCTATTTAAAGCCGTTAGACGTGAAAGCTAAATAACGTAGTAAATAACAGTTTTAATGCAATTTCCCCGCCTGAATCATCAAAAGAATATCTTATTTCAATAGTAGACGGAATACGTGCTTCGAGGTGCCAAGAAATGAAGATAACGCTAGGATCTTACCACAAAACATTCCACACTTAGTTCGCCATTTTCACCGCCGTCTAAATTCGCATAATTTCCATTGTGATCTATCATCCAAGTGCATCCAAGTGATTTAAATACTTTGAGGTCTTAAATGATTGTCGTTGCAGCCTTCTGAAATTGTCCGCTGTTTCCTTCTGGGTAGCTGTTTAAATGGTTTCTTGAAATTTTCATGAAACATTTTTTTTTGCATCTGGCACCGTAGAAGGCAATAGAGGAACTGTTTAAAGGTCACGCCCCAAAAAAATTTCTTGCTTAAAGGATGGAAAAGTATCGTAGATGAAGAGTGGCCAAGACGGGCAGGTTTTTTTGTTTTTGACACAGCTCACGTTTCTAAATCAGTTCTTTAATATAAATTATACGGACATGCAGTATTTACAGAATGAAGTTCCACAATTTTAGGCAAATGTAGCACTGACCATACAACAATTGAGACTATGACTGAGGAATGTGCAAAGCACACTCTTGTATGGAGCAGAATTCGGGAAGATGGCGAAGACCATTAGCCTGAAGCTAGAAGTCATCTAGAACAGATTTCTGCGAAGAACTTTACCTTTTCTGGCCTAACACAATCTCCAAAGATGAGCTGCACAGAAGGACGGGTACAGAACCCACCACTGACCCAGCTGGTCCAGAGAAGAAGAGGGAGGTGGATCGGCCATATGCTCCGAACGCCACCATCAGCCTGCCCAGTTTCGCCTGCCGATGGACCCCCGACGGCCGAAGAAAGAGAGGCCCTCCTAAGGTAACTTAAAGGAGAACGGAAAAGAGGAAAACGAGGAACAGAGACTGGAATTGGGGGCAGCTTAAACAACTGACAACTGAAAAAAAAAACAGTAGTATTCTCTGACTGAGACCTTACTTGCATAGATGCATAAAGAGGACTTACTAACTGAAGATAAAAGAGGAAATAAAAAGGGGCACAAAAAAGCCCAAGAGATGGAAAACTCTTATATAGATGCTACTATAGACTAGTATCTGATAATAGGCACGTGCGTCCGATTTTAGACACAAGTGTCCGATTTTAAACACTTGTGTTCGAATTTAGACACTAGTGTTCGATTTTAGACACTTGACACTGATTTTGGTCCGATTTTAGACACTTGCGCCTGATTTTGGACACTAGTGTCCGATTTTAGAGCCTAGTATCTGATTTCAGACACTGTTGTTCGATTTCATACATCGGTGTTGTTGATTTTTGACGCTAGCCATGCATCGAGGTTTTGTGATGTCTCCACTATATGGCCTGCCATTTTATAATGTGGTAGATTCTACAGTCACCCGGAAGTAATCGTGCAAGTACTATCTACGACGTTATTCCATTCGCACATACCACACAGGCAAATAATGCTACTTGCGCGCGCTGATTGGTTAGTTTGGAAATGAAGAGGAGGTACTAATCATCTCGCGCAGCCCAAGACAAAATTGCGCTTCGAGATTTTAACTTCCGATCATTTTTTGGTATATTGACAAGTATAAACTAATTTGTTGGTTTCCTTATGGTTTATACTAAAGCAATTACTCACCTCGTTTTCGGGGAAAATGGGAAATATCCACCATTATTCACCTGGTGAATAATTTTTGAAAAGAGGCTGTTGTCTTTGATCTACAGTTAGGTTACAAAACGTTTAGTTACACGTGAACATAAAACTGAGCCTTCTATAGAAATGTCATGTAATTGGAGCGGCTTACTTCAAAGCTTGAGATCAGGCCTAAAAACATCCTGAAATTAAAGTTGTGACGCAGTATGTTAGCACGAAGGACTAAAGTTCGCTGTCAAAATATATATTTTTTTTTTTTTTGCAAGTACGATTGTGGACGAGAATAGTTCGAAGCTCTGGTATTATTGAGTAAGATCGTGTAGAATTTGCCCGTAGAGGTGAGTGGAGCTGGTCTCAAAAATCTGAAATATCTCAACATAGACTAAAATCCCAAGCCATCGTCATCGATTCTCCCTGGGCGCACACTAAATCCTTCGTCACCTTTCCAAATCAATTATCTTCGTTTCCAGGACATGTTCGTTGTTTTCTCATCATTTTACATTAGAGAGTTAGTACTTCGCTAAATCACCGCACCACTGGTATAACATAGGAATAACAGTTGTATAGGAGTAATAATAACAGAATAACAGTACTGCCAATTGGAACAAGTCATGTTAGTCGTATAGTATTAAATGAGTGCCTAATGTTTCGGCAGCCTGTTCAAAAATGATTGTCATTCTGAAGGATGTACCTGTGTATCAATTTTTTTCTCTCTACCCAGAACAATAATTTAGGTCTCATGGCTTTAAAACAATCCACGTGTTGTTGGAAACAACGGTACAAAGCACCGGAGCCAAAATTTTCGTTTTCACGTTTTCATGCATGAGATTCTCAATAGGGCGATGGCTTTGATAGCTAACGGTTGGGGTTTTGACCATTTTACGGCTAACAATAACCAAAAAATGAAGCAGAATGATTAAGAAAAAATTTTTCCGGTTAACTTTTTGTACGACTTACGGCCAAGATGGGTCAATTTTTACGCCAAACAGCTATTTTTTGGGCCTTTTTACGGTTAACAGTTAACGCCACTGAGACCCTCATACATGCTTATCAGTTACCTTCGATTTTTCTGTAATCTCTGCAAAGAGGAAATGGATTTTCTGACTCGATGGAAAGAGTTTCATACACTGCCACACTTTCGCGATTACCGCAAAAGAAAGGAAAACTAACTAAACAAACGAAAAAAAAAAAAACAAGGTAATTTGGTATTATCAGCTGAGTTGATAACGTAAATTTGCCATCGTAAAGAGTTTCAAAGCTGACGTTTCGAGCATTAGCCATTTGTCAGAGCGAACGGAAGAATTGTAGGTTGTGTGCGTGTTTATGGGCAGAAAATGGAGCTACGCTATTGATGGGAGCATGAAAAAACAAGAATAAATTTGAAATGAAACGTTCGTTGATACCGTGGGGATTACAAGGGCCGATTTGGAAGATAAATTATTTTTTAGAGTTTTACGGTTTTCCGAACTTCCTAGATACGGAGAAAGGCCGCAAACTTTCATACGCTGCTTAGAATAATTAGGGAGATCATAGTATCTCGCGACTGCTTTGGATGCGTCCTTGACATTTCTTTTTACGTCGCAAAGGTGTTCTCGGAATCAGTAACCTAGTCGTCTTTATGTTTCACTACTGTATAACTTTTTCAATAACTGCAAGTTATGCAATAGATGACATTGGCGTAAGTACACGTGAAGTGATCAGTGATCATAATGAATCTCTTAGGTGCCGACATTTCCCCTACGTTCTTAATGAAAGACCGGTTTTTAAGAATAAGTTGTGCAATAAATGACATTGGCGAAGGTACACGTGAAGTGATCGGTGATCTTAATGGATCTTTTAGGTCCCGACATTTTTCTCTACGTTATGAATGAAAGACAGGTTTTTAAGAGCAAGTTATGCAATAGATGACATTGGCGAATGTACACGTGAAGTGATCAGTGATCTTAATGGATCTCTTAGGTCCTGAAATACGTAATAATACGTTATGAATGAAGGACAGGTTTTTTACTTCCACGATGCTAAATACCCTCTATTTCTCTTGTCTCGTCGCAACTTTCTAGAAATTTCTCGAAAATCTTAATATTACACAGCATTATATTTTTGGTGTTCTCGTTTTCTTGTTGTTTGGAAGATGCATTTACGTCTTGGTCGCTTACCACCACAAATCTTACAACGGCTATTATTTCAAACAGCAAAAAAATTGAGTTCATTCAGCAAAAGTTGAAGAGGTGGAAATAGTGATGTCATTGCTCAATACGCCTCTTGGTTCTCGAATGTAGTAGCGTATTGATTCCATGAGTGCTTTGGTTGCCTATAAAACACTCCCTTCCATATAATAAAGGTTGATGCCTCAGCAGATAACGTTTATTAATTCAGAGAATTTGTATCATCTTTAGAATGGAGTTGAACAACAGCGTCAGCCTGGGAACCAATTTCCAAGAAAACTACAAAACTTCCACAGAAGGAGGGCCGACCACCGGGTGTAAAGTTGCCAGTGGCATTTTTATTCCGCTCTTCTTTTTGGTGGGTGTACCAGGAAATTTTCACGTCCTTCAAGTTCTACGACGCAGTGAACACATTTTAAACCAAGTGACAAAGTGGACTCTTGCTCACTTGGCTATATTTGATCTGATGTCTTGTTTGATGAATTTCCCGATGCTCCTTGCAATAGCAACTGGAGGGATATCTAACGATGAAGCAGTCCATATTTTACAAATCACAACAGTTTGTTTTACAAATGCCACTGTGTGGAAGAACTGTACTTGTTTGATTCTTCTTGCTTTAATACGTCGCGATGTAACAATTCGAGCGTTCCTTTCCCAAGTGATTACTATTCAGCGGCTTCAAAAGTGCCTATGTGTGACATGGTTTGTATATTTTTGCATTATCTGCAGCGCTTTCTACGTTCACATCAAAGTACCTTACACATTTGGACCTCCACGGACGACCACAAGAATCATTGCTAACCAAATGACTCTCAGTACGCCTTTAATGCTGATATTAATCAGTTTGACATTAATATACGTCATTAAATCCTATTTCGATATCAAAAGTTTTTTGAGGACACAAGCCGACAATATGGAGACGTACATAACAATTTATCAGACCAATGCGCGACGAGAAAATGAAAGGAGAATCTGTAGAGCCATGTTGCAGGTTGCAGTTGTGTTAGCAGTCACAGCGGTACCTCCTGCCATCTTGCCAATATTTCATGAAACAATAAGCATCGATGTTTGCGTTATTGCAAGATGTTTTACACTACTCAGTCAAGTCACTAATCCATTTATATATTCTAGTATCAGCGAGGACTTCCTGAGATTTCTGCCCTTTCTTACGTGTTCATGCCTGGAGAGAAATCACTCTGTCAACACCACGCAAGACAAACTGGCTGAACAAGTTTCACCGCTCAGAATCACCTCCAGCGGGCAAGAATTCTCAAAGAGACTTGATATTAAGGCTCTGGAAGAGGACCTGGGAGAATCCGACAGAGATAACGGGAAGCAATTTAGGAAAAATTTATTGAAGTCTCAAATAATCTTTGTAAAGGAAAGAGCAGATAGCCAGGACACCGGTGCTCCAGACATAAGTCCTGCACGTTTTTTTATTTCTACAGGACAGATGCGTCATAAGAAAGCTTGTATTTGACTACTGTTGATACGTGATTCAATATACTTTATAGCTGTCCACCAGCTAAACAGCGAGCACTTGCACAGCGTCTTCATTTCGGTATGAAACGTGGTTTATCATGTATATAGATACTTAGTGCTCAAAAAAATAGATAGTAAATCGATAATCGCTCAAAAATCGCTCAAAAAATAGACAGTAAATAGATTAGAAAAATAGAAAGCGTCGTCATTTCGGTACCAAACGTGGTTTATCATCTACATAGATACTTATCAACTAAAAAAAATCCCCATCTTCGAGGTAGATAAAAAGCAGAGGTTGTACGGGTAAGGCACGTAATCGGAGATCCATAGTTAAGAAAATATGATAGCCAGCCCGTCCAGCAAAATTAAACTTCACTTGCCTTAGAAACCTTTGTGAAATATAAGAACAAAACGAGAGAAAAGGAAAAGTGACTGATTGGAACTCCAGTCTTGCGTCTGCTTAAATCTATATGTTACTACGAATTCGGTTGTACATCATGTTTTCCAGTTGGTCTCCAGTCCCCATCAGGTTTTTTATACCCGGTGTTTTTGCTTTATACAAGTGCCGTTCTTATGAATTCTTCTATGCTTTCTTTGCGTGAACGATTTAACACACTGACCTAAGGATTATTCCTTTAAATGAGATGTATTTAGATTTGTTGGCAAGCATGTTCTCAACCTTTCACCTTTTTGAATACTGCACAATTTTATTAATTAGTTGCTTGGTTCAAAATTTACAATTTAAAGTTTAAAAGACTCCTTTAATGTACTTAGTATGATAATCATAATGTTGTGTAAAATGCTTATATTAAGGATCAGTACTTATAAGAATGCTGATTTTGTGTTGTCTATAGACATCCTGAACGATTAATACTCAGTACTCAAAGCGGGGTGGTTTTTGCACTCGGCGTGCGTTGCGTATGGCAAGGAAAGAGACGCAAAGAGGAGAAAAATCGGATAGAGGATAAAGAAAGAGATAAAAAAAAGAGCGAAAATATCCGCACTAAGGCAAACGAAATAGATAGATAAAAGGGAAGAATAAAGGGTAAGGAAAAAAGGAAAAGGAGAGGAAATGTGTGATGTGTGTAAGAAATAAAAGTATTACAGGTCATTTTTGTATTGTAAGTAACGCAGTATTATAAGTAACACGTGGTATTCAAATAATTAAAAACAGAAAAAGAGAACCATCGTTCTTTTCTTTAATACAAACCAGAGGGATAAGCTGATAGTAAAGTGAAGCGAGGTTTCCAGAAGGTCTCTCGTATTAGATCCATTTGGTCAGTTGGTGCCGGGAAAGAGAGAGGAAATAAGTGAACAAAACCTGATTAATCTTGCTCCCTGTTTTCATCCGGAGGGAAACGAGCAGGCGACAGCTGGTTACGGAATTCAATGCTAATTAAAAGGTTGCACTAGGCTCGTTGCACCTCGAATTCGAATTGCAAGAACCTCGTGAAGAAGTAGGCTTTCGTATTCATTAGAAGTGAAAATTGATGGGTGTACACACTGCATTTCTCAATTAATATCATTAACGTTGAAATAATCTTGTTTTTTTCTTTTATCTTGATTGCGACTTTCTTACTAGTGTTTACAATTTTTTTGTAATTAAGCGACCAACTGTATAGGGTATTAGAAAGACAGTGAATCTTGAGCTCGGTAAAGAAATAGAAAAAGATCTTTTCTCCTCTAATCCAGCGCCTGGGAGAAAGAAAGAATTCTGTTGAAAACTTTATTCTTACGACATTGCTGATCCTTGCATAATTCTAGACTGAGCAGGCGTAATTTTGGCGGGCGAGTGCTCAGTATTATCTTCGTAAAAATTATAGCTTCCATCGTTAATTTTACGGAAACAGAGGGCTGGGAAGAGAGAGGAATTGGTACGGAGGGGGGTGAGCGCCAGTCAGAAAGAAGAAGAGGGGAGGGGGTGGGGCAAGAAATGTTACACCTGCCGGAGGTCATGGTTGTTTTGGGAACGAACGGAGTTCATAGTTGGTGCGGTTTAGCTCTACCTGTCGTTAACAAGCCGAACTGCTTCATTTCGCTCTTGCGGGACAAAAGATGATAAACTCAGTTGATGGGGAAATAGTTTATTTTGGTTTCGCTCTTGACGAAGCTTAGCCTGTGTACATCTGAAAAAATCGTGTATAGTCCTACATTTGTCTAATTGTAATTATGTACAAAAGTCTAGATAGGACTTTTTCATGTGGGTGCGCATAGAAGAAAGTATAGCTGAGGGTGGATCGTGCGTTGGAAAACAGCGCTATTCCGCCTCGGACGAAGTTAAACGAACTCGTGATGAACAACACGCCGTGACGAGCACGGGTGCTAATTAAAAATCAACCCTTGGTCTCATACCCAAATTTCATTTGCCAAAACGAACCTCGTGCACGTTCCTATGCACGAGCCTAACACTTACGAATAACCTTAACGTCGGTAACATGTAAGCTTGTTATGTAACGAAGGGGGTAAATTTCAAAGCCTCGAACCGTGAGATAAACAACAAGCTGTGCGGAGAGAGGATCGCAGGCTCACATCAGCGATCAAACCTACTACAATGGATTCCGGGCACGTTCTTGAGCACGAACCTACACGTAACCATAACAATTGACACGCACGTACTTGTTATGTAACGAAAGCGGTACATTTCAAAGCCTCGAGAGGGAGTAATGAAGAATTTCATTCTGACTAGAGACGAATATGTATTTCTTTTCAGTTCCTTTCGATTATAAAGCGCAAACGATCTCTGACAAAAAGAATCTCCTCGAACAACGAAGCAGTAGCATTTAAAAGCGAACTGCCGTAGATTTTAACCCTTAAAGGTAAGTGGCGTCAGTTGTTACTGTGAATAGTTAAAAAATCGTACATGTGAACTTCGAATAAAAAAGTGATTATGAGAGCGATCTTCGCCGTGATGAACACTACTTATGCAGTAGCGAAGATAACGCCTGAAAATTATTTTCACTACTGCTAAAGTTATGTTCAATACAGCGAAGATCGCTCTCATATTCACTGGTGTCAGTTATGTTCACGCATCTAAAATGGTTGAAAATCGTCTCCTTTCTCGATACAGGATCGTCATATTTTTATGAATGTAAATTTTATTTTTATTTGTATTTTACAAATTAACTTAATAACTTAATACAAGGTTAGCCATGAAACTTATGGCGAACGGAAAATTTACACGCCTCAGCCTTCTGCCTTTAATTTTTTCCAGTTCATTTTGGTAATTTCTGTTTTCTGTATGCATCATGGTTTTACTCTCTAACAACGAACATCAATATTTCCTCTAATGAATTGACCAAAAAACCGGTAATGGTTAAAAATGAGTAAAATGAACACCAATTAATAATTTGGGTTAACTCGACCAAAACAAATACATGATGCCAAAACTGGCGAAAAATAGATACCAATGTTTCCTGTGTTGACTTGACCAAAATCAATTCGCTATGCTAAAACTCATTTAAAACGGACACCAAAACAAGGCCATGCTAAAGCGCACTCATTGTGAAAACCAGTGATACATATATAAGTACACTTGACCAAATCAAATCATGTTGGGACTCACTAGATTTATGAATATTGACATTTTCTGTACTGACTTGACCAAAACGCTGTCCAGCTCAAACTCTCTGTGAATTATAAACGGCAACATTTCTTCCTTTGGCTTGACCAAAACACGGTTATGTTGATTGAATAGAGTAGTATGGCAGATGAAAATGAAGAAATACGTCCATTGGACGATCTGCAAGGCATTATTTTCTAGACCACTGAAATTTTTTTGGCAGACTATTTATCGAAAGTGATTCACGCTTTTTGGAAATGATCATGCTCTCTAGAGTCTAATGAATGCAAACGCCTATCTGACGAGTAACCGTTTGCTTTTCGTGAAATAAGTCTTCGCATAACGAACGGTGATCTTCTCTTGGAAGTTATATGGAAAGTAAGGAAGATTTCGGCACAGCTAATTAATCAGAATTTTTATAGATGGTTTCCTTTAAAATCTTGTAAGTATTTAGGAGAGTGTATCCGTAGATTTCGGGTCAATTCCAGAATATCATGGCCCTTCCTTGTTCAAAACATTTGACGTGAGTGATTTAACGACTCTTAAAGAAAAAGGAATTTTAATTTCGTATCGAATTCATTCAGAACTGAGGTATCCTGACTTGAATCGTAGTGGAGAGCGTCAAAATCAAAAGACTAATGATGAATTGATTGCCATAGTACAAAAATTATGTTGTTATTTTAAGGAACTGATTATTTATGGTAATAGGACTGAATGGAGTCCTACCCAGGCTGTACTCCTACGAGTGATTATTATCAAAATCGAACGACCGCGCAGCGCGAGCATGATTTGTTAACGAAGAGAATAATCATTTACAGAGTTAAACGACACAATGTTCTGTTATCAATTAATCAAAATTATGAAAAAATTTGAGAAACCTACTAGACGTCGGTTATACGTTTTTATAAAAGTTTTTCCTACACAGTTTTTAAAAAGTTATAAAAAAAGTTAACGAAGTGAGAAGGGAGAGTCACAGGACAAATTAACGCAGAACAAAAAGAAATTTGGGATTACTTTTGCCGACAATTTTCAATTACGGCGACACAATTCCTCCATTCTCTCTGACGAAGGGCTAACACTCGAGACGTCAGCTTTGAAACTCTAACGATGGCAAATTTAAGTTATCATCTCAGTTGCTAATACCAAATTAGCACACTTTCTATCGGTATACCAGCGTAATAACCCACGCGGAATGCTGGGAGAATACGAGAAATGTTTATAAATCGCGGGCCAGAGGAAAGTGATATATATAATAACAAAATTTTCGAGTATTCCTCCAACTTTCTGCGTGGGTTTCCACGCTGGTAAACCGATAGAAGTGTGATCTATTGCGTTTATGAAATAAACTTCAATCTCCTTTAGGTTCACTGGTGAAATAAGCGAGAGGCTTTAGCCCAATCAGGGCACTCGTAGTATCCTAATTATATTTTTGCTAAAATGTGTTTATATCTTTAGAATGGAGTTGAATATCAAGAACATTACAATTTTGACTGGGTTCCAAGAAAATTACAAGACCTCTTCATTTGACAAGCCTAGCATTGCATGTAAGGTTGCAAGCAGCATTTTCATTCCACTCTTCTTTGTGGTGGGAGTTCCAGGAAATATTAATGTCCTGAAAGTTTTAAGACGCCATCAACACATTTTCAACCAAGTAACAAAGTGTACTCTTCTTCACTTGACCATTTTTGATTTGATATCTTGTTTGGTGAACTTTCCAATGCTGCTTGTGGTGGCATCGGGTGAAACACCGAACGACAAAGCTGTTCATGTTTTACAAATCGTCTCCATTTGCTTGACAAATGCAACGATGTGGAAGAACTGTGCGTGTTTGATTCTTCTTGCTTTGATACGCCGCGATGCAACGATTCGAGCGTTTCATTCACAGGTCATTACCATCCGGCGACTGAAAAGATGCCTTTGTGCAACATGGTTTATATACTTGTGTATTATCTTTAGTGCGTTCTACATCTTCCTTGAAATACCTTACACGTTTGGGCCTCCTCGAACTATCACAAGAGTCATTGCTAACCAGGTGTCTCTGGCCACGCCCACTATGCTGGTGTTACTGAGTTTAACATTTATTTACGTTCTAAAATCTTATTGTAACATCAGAAGCTTTTTAAGGACGCAGGCCGATAATATGGAAACTTATATTACAATTCACCAGGCAAATGCACGACGCGAGAATGAAAGAAAACTTTGTAGGGCCATGTTACAGGTCACAATTGTGTTAGCTGTGACAGCAATACCTCCCACCATCATGCCAATTTTCCATAAAACGATCAGCGTAGATGTTTGCATCATAACAAGAGTTCTCACGTTACTGAATCAAGTAACAAACCCTTTCATTTACTCAAATATCAGCGAGGACTTCCTGAGATTTCTTCCTTGCTTTAAATCTTCATGCCTGGAGAGAAATCACTCTGTCGACACCGCGCAAAATTTACCGCTTGAGGACGTTACGCCTTACGTGACTGCTTCAAGCGCGCAAGAATTCCCTGTTAGCCTTGATACAAACGCTTTAGAAGGGGAGACAGCAAACCCTGAATTAATCAGCAGTAATAATACTACTGCCATGCGTGAACATCAAGCTAGGACACAGTCTCAAAATTCGCGAGTCCACTCTAATAAGCCAGTTAGAAGTAGGGACAGCGATGCTCCATCCACAAGTCATGCGCGGTTTCTTGTTTCGTCGGGACGTTTCCTAAGAGGACAAGATTTGCCAACTGTTGATATCTAATTTGATACAGGACAGAAGAAATTCTCCCATATTTCATGTACTCAAACAAGAGTGAGCGAGCACTGGGTACCAAATTAAACATAGTCGCTGATTAGTAAAGACATGAGAAAATAAGGCATATAATCTCTTGGTGATGAGAAGTGGATTCATGGTGTAAATAACATGATCAGGGATTTTTCATTCAGTCAACCATAACGTACGTGGATTGTTATAAAATCAACGTTAACTATAGAGATCTTACGAAGAATTTTTATTCACGTTATTAGCCGCATTTCAACACAGCGGTCAAACATCGGGCATGCGCGAGGGGACCAATTGTGGCCGGCCGCGCGCCAATTTCCCGCGCAAAATCTAAAAGGGAAAACATCAGAGACAACAGCTGTCTCGCAAAATTGAAACTCTCAAAGAAATCTGTAAAAGGAAACAAAATTAGGAAAAGGAAAACTCGAGACTTTTCTCCTCAAGTCACCCCATACTTATCGCCAACTTAACGCGTCACGGTTGAGTCCAGTTGAAATGGCCACTTACATAACGAAGGGAAGGCAGATCCTTTCTTGTTCAGCGAGGTCGTTCAGCGATAAACTAGTGGTGATTTAGTCATCCGCTGACTAGCTCCGCTGACTAAGCTCATTTAGTCAGTTTAGGCGGACGACCAGAGACTGGAGCCATTCCTGTATTTCACTGATGACAGGAATGGTTCCGATTCATGCATTTATGAATTTTTTTTTCGTTTTGGCTAAATAATTTACCGTATTTACCCGTGTATAATACGCGCCCATATATAATACGCACCCCGATTTTTGACCAAATTTTTCATAAAAAAAAGTTTTCACAGCAAAAAAAACGTTAATTCTCCCTACAACTGACGTTTCGCAGTGGTAAGTTTACCATTTTTTACCATTTAGAAATAATTTACCGTATTTACCCGTGTATAATACGCGCCCATATATAATACGCACCCCGATTTTTGACCAAATTTTTCATAAAAAATAGTTTTCACAGCAAAAAAAACCTTAATTCTCCCTACAACTGACGTTTCGCAGTGGTAAGTTTACCATTTTTTACCATTTAGAATTTCTTATCGCTTGTGATTACAGTAATACGGTACGATCGTAATGTTTATCTCGTCAGCTGTTTCTTAAATACTCTACTAAATTTATTTATGGATCGAAACTGAAAATGTTTCATTGGTATATTATTTAACTCAAGCCAATAAAGACCAATTACTACGAGGCTTTCTTTAATTTCTTTGTTGTGTTTGCGGATCGAAATTGAAAATGTTTCATCGGTAGATTATTTAACTCAAGCTAATAAAGACTAGTTACTACTAGGCTTTTGTTACTTTCTTTGTTGTGTTTTTAACGTATGCAAATTAGGACGTGCTTGAAAAACAATCAAAACCGTGAATAATACGCACTGCAATTTTGACGGTTATTTTTATAGAAAAAAAGTGCATATTATACATGGGTAAATAAATGAGATAAAAACTGAAAGAGCATTTTGAACTCTACAATGCTTGTAAATGATTCCCTCTTATATTTATAGAGGGCCATGTAGTTTTTAACTGCACGTCACATTTGGAAAATCACGCCATGTTGCGTGACGCTGCGATCTAAGTTACAGTATGAATAAAGGGGTAAGTTTCTAAAGAAACTGTGGTGCTGCGTCGGTGGGAGAGTATAGTAGGTAATTTAGTGTCAACAACTGAGTTGAAAACGTAAATTGGCCACCTTAAAGAGTAAGAAAGCTGACGTTAGAAAGATCCCCAAGATGAATTTCCATTGTCTTGTACCTATAGCCGGTAGGATCTCAGGACGCTTAGGAAATACTACCCGGCTAGAGGTACAGCTTGCATACTTAGTCAACTTTGCTCAACTATTACCACGATTTACTTGACATTTTACTCTTTCTGCACTCCAAATTAGTCTTACATTCCTCTGAATCGCTTTTTTTCCAAGAACACGTACACATTTATTTATTTTTATTTGGTCTTGTATCTCTAGCGGGTAGGATGTGAGGGGGCTTATAAAATACTACTGGCTGGAGGTTCAGCTTGCATACTTAGTCGACTTTGTCCAATTTTTATGATAGTTTGCTCCACATTTTCTGTTTCTGCACTCCAAATTTATCTTGCACTCTTGGAATCACTTTTTACAAAAGAACAATTACATTTATTTTTTTCATTTGGTCTTGTACCTTTAGCTGGTAAGATCTTAACCCTTTAACTCCCATGAGTGACCAAAACAGAACTTCTCCTTACAATATCAGTACAATATCAACCAGATAAGTGATGAGAATAGAGAAAAATATCAATTAGGGGATGATTAGTTGATCCAATACTAAATTCTCTGAACTAGCATTTTAAGAATTGTATGTTTGACAGTAAGGAGAATTACAAATTTGATCTGGGAGTTAAACGTTTAAGAGGCATAGAAAATACTACTGGCTAGAGGTACAGCTTGCGTATTTAATTGACTTTGGCCAATTTTTATTACAGTTTGCGTTGAATTTTACTCTTTGGCACTCCATTTTCACCACATTAGAGGCACTTTTTTTGTGAATATCTTCTTGTTTCTTGGTCGTGTATTTCTAGTTGGTAGGATCTTAGCTGGCTCAGAAAATACCACAGGCTAGAGGTACTTCATGCATTTAAGATGAATTTAGCTCATTTCATTTACTTCTCGATTTATGGTAAAATCTTTCTACATTCCATGTTAGTCTTGTACTGTTGTGAATTCACTCCATAGGTATATTCTCATGCTTTGCACTCTTGTTCATCTGGCTAGTAGGAGCTTGGATTACTCAGAAAACATTACCAGCTAGAGGGGCAGCTTATGTATGTGAAGTAAGCTTGAAATCATTAATGTTGTTATGTTTTAAATGAATTTCAAGGTAATAAATTTTAAACTAGCCTGATTTGTATTTTCTTCAGTTGTGGATTTATTACAAATAAATATAGCCAGTTTTAGATGAATTTGACTTTAAATTCATTACAGACTTGAACATGTCAACTAGATTTACTGAAGTTTGTCATGTTATACTCTGCCTAAGTATGAGTAGAATTTCTTAGAAAGGAACAGTCTCTATCTTTATGATATTTGTGTTTGATTAGAATTATTGTTGACAAGGCCAACCATTGTCTGAAATGCTAAAATCAAGTCATCTTTAGGTAGTCATAGGATAATATGATTTTAATTCACAAAATTGACATTTTCCTTTTGTATTTTTAATGATATTTATCAGCGTGTAGGACTGTGTGAAAACCTTCAGGCAAGTTATTCTTGAAAATATAAAATGGCCATCTGCTTTATTATACAGAATTTATACAATCATATAAATGAAATTAACCTGTGCCGGTGTTATTTATTGTATTTTTAAATAAAAATTGCTATTATTAAAAAGAAATTACACCTTTCTTATTTGAACACCAACCAGAAACCCTTTGGTTATTGCCTAATAATGCCTTCTTTAGTTTCAGCTGATTACCCATATTTTATAAAGAGTCATTTGATGCTCAAAGCTTGTGGGCTGTGCTATCAAATAAGCAGTGGTAGGTACACCACCAAGGAACAAGAAGATGTTCTTGAAAAAAAATGATCCCAATGTAGTTTAAGACTAAAATGGAATGCTAAAAAAGTAAAATGCAAAGCAGACTGTTATAAAAATTGGGTAAAGTCAATTAAATAAGCAAGTTGTACTTCAAGTATTTTTCTCTGCTTCTTAACACTTTAACTCCCATGAGTAACTAAGACAGAATTTCTCCTTAAAATATCAGTACAATATCAAGCAGACATGTGATGAGGATAAAGAAAAATGTTAGTTAGTGGATTATAGGTTGATCCAATGCCAAATTCTCCAAACTAACATCACAAGAACTGGTTGGCAGACAGTAAGGAGAATTACTAATGAGATCTTGGGGGTGAAAGGGTTAGGATCTGACTAGCTAGAGGTTATAGACTAAATAAGGGAGAACAAAAGAAAGTGACTCCAAGGAGTGTTAGACTAATTTGGAGTTTTGTCAACTATATATGCAAGCTGTACCTCCAGCCTCCTCAGGCATACCTCTAGGCTGTTGGATTTAGGCACAACCCTGAGAGACCGCTCAGATGCCCTACTCTACGCATGCGCTTAATTAGTCCATTCTTTGAAGGTTAGCAATGACATGTCCAGAAATGACAGTTTGATACCTTACCATTCTTGCCCTTATGTTATCTTTTGGTTGGGCTTTCCCATGACACTTTGCGAACCTATTCACTTCCGCTTTTCACTGGTGTGGAAACGAATGTGCATGTCTGACGACGCTTAAGAACCACAGACCGTAGTTCGATGTAGTTCGAAGGAAAAAACTCTAAAGGTAAGACGCTTAATTGGACATTTCCACCAACTCCTCATTTAAAGTTTTACTGAAGATCTGTTGAAGTCATGATAGCTTTTGTGGTTGAGAAATCTGTCTAATGAGCGCAATTTAAGTGAGTGACGTGTGTGAACCGGCTCGCAAATGGGAATCGGAGAGATTTTCATTAGTTTCGACTCTCTAAGAAATGTCGTTTGCGATACTTGAAGGATGACTGACTAGCAAACCAGCTCAATCAGAATATTACTAGTATTTTGAGCCTCGTTCGGTTCCTGTTCGCTTAAGATTGAGGTTGAAGTTGATCAATTAATTCTTCCATACAGAATAATCAGAGCGGTCAGCGTGTGGTTATTTTATTATCATTACCCCGCTCCAGCAAATAGATAATATTCTTTGTTTTTTTTTTAGTGATACATCATATATTGTTACCTCGGGAGAGAATGATGATAGGAAATTTGTGTATCTACTCCCGTAAATCATAGGAAGTAAAAGAAAAGTGGGTGACTATCAACTATGTCGATCGTGACTGCTAAGTGTTTTCTTTCTTGTGTCACGCAATGTACTACACATTCTAGCGCGCCTTGTTTCCCTTCTTTGAGGAAACATACTTCAATTCTCTTGTAACTGAATAATGTATTCAAGTCCTTAAATAGAGTCTTTTGATAACCATGTAAACCGAGAACCTATATAGCTGTATTCATGCTAAACTTACCAAATTTTTGTTTATTTACTTTTGTTAAAAAATGAATAAAAAGTAAATGGAAATCAAGCTTCACAGTCATTTTCGTATTTAAGTTTTTCTAAGCGCTGTCAGAAACTGAAAAGCTTGAAAAATAAAAGGATTATAAACTTTTTGCGTGAACAATCCTTAAATATGATTTAGAAATCACATTTAAGGATTGTTCACGCAAAATAGGGATGCAGGTCTTGAGATTTCAAGTCACTCGTTCGACCCACTATATATGTCGCTTTTGCTAAAGGGGCTAAGATCAGATTATTTCAGGTATTTCTGTAGAATTTCTCTTCTTATAAAGGCTTGAGAAAAACGCATCTAAGTTGTTGAACACCAATTCCTTGCCAGCATAATCATATCCACATAACGTGGAATTAAAATTTCTAAGTATTGTTGATAGCAATCCGTTTTGATCCTCTCCTCTAAAATCATCCATCCATCCTGTATATAAGCATAGACGTTTTATATTAGCCATATATGGCTTTTGTGAGATTAACCGTTCACTCCGTTGATCTATTTCACAGTTTGGGTTGCAGTAACTGATCCTGAATTAGTTTTTCCTTATTTAAAAATGGCTGCCGCTCTAGACCCAGATGAGGTGCTTCGTTCTTCGAAAGGGAGAGATAATTTTCAATATCTTGCTCGGCTTTTGATAAGTGGAGGTACTGTGCTATTGAGGGAGGTTTTTGACGTCAAATTTCCACCAAGTAATCTTCCCACAACACTTCAGAATCAAGCCACGAAGAAGCTACTTAAGGCAGCAAAGCTCACCAAACCACAATTTGACTGCCTGTACCCTTCGCCAGGGATGTACGGAAAGTCAACAGACTTTGATATAACTCTCCTTTTCCGGTTGCTGAGGACAATATGCGGCCTCACCCCTCCTGTCACGGGCTGGGATGCGCTACCGGGAAGTACAGATGACAGTTTAGAAGCAGATTTAGCTAGAATCAAATATTATCGCAATTCGCTATATGGTCATGTGAACGAGAACATGGAAATCTCAGATTATGAGTTTTCAGTTCATTGGAGAGAAATCAGCGAGGCTCTGATGAGAATTTCGGGTCAAATCAGCCCAGCAAAAGCGAAACAATGGCAGAATGCTATTGATAAATTTTTAAAAGATCCCCTCACAGAGGAAGCCAAGAGACATGAGCAGGAATTGCAGCGCTGGTACCAGAATGATACAGAAGTAAAGGAATACTTGGAAAAGGTAAAATCTTCAGTGAAGAATTTGGAGAAAGAGGTTCGAGAACAAACCCAGGATATTAAAGATGAGCTCGGAGGGAAAGTAGAATCTACAGCCCAAGAAGTGCAGCGCATGAGGCAAGAGTTTCGAGATAAAGCTCAAGACATCAAAGATCAATTAAACCAGAGTGGCCGACCCAGTTCCTCAGCCGGAGGTCAGCTTGTTGATTTTTTTCTGTATCTCTTTTACCAGTAAAGTATTTTTTCTCTAACATATGCACTTAGGCATTGTATCAGGGTTACCTGTACGGTGAACATTGGGCACGTATTTTGACATAAATAGCATCATATATTTTTTGAGCGGAGAAATGGCAATTATTAATCGTTACTCGGCTACAGCCGGTCGACCACACATAGTAATTGCCTGTTTTTGCCTCTGTTGCAATTCATGACACTTTTTCCCCTTACAGTTAAAATTCGAATGCGGATTGATTGTGAGACCATCCCAGACTCTCATCCGCGACTTGAGACATCAGAGACGGTGGTTATAGCCAGTCAGGGTACCCAGGCTTGTGGCGACGAGCTGGTAGTTACTGGAACGTCAGAAGGAACGCCTGAAGGTACACAGGATAGCCTGGCAGGAAGGCACAAGATGGTAGTTACTGGAGTTAAGCGTAAGGCAGGGCAACCTGTTGCATCTGCTGGTCAACCACTCGCGGGAAGAACAGTAAGTGTCGAAGAAGCAGGTTTTGGAAGCGAAGTTATACCCAGCGCACAAGACGTTATACCCAGCGCACAAGAAGTTATACCCAGCGCACAAGAAGTTATGAATTCAATCGCACACAAGTACTTCAGGGTATTTGACCCATCTAACCCTGAGGAATTAAATGGCTTTGTACGGTTTTTATCAGATGTGCGCAAAGTTCTGGTTCTGGATGCTGAATCAGGAAGTTTGATAGTAATAGTACTATGTAGTTCATTGAAGGTACTGGATGCCCTGTGGTATGACTACTGCACAGGTCACCTGAATGATATGGCACAGAAATATCTTGTGACAAAGGATGTTCTTAAGGAGTTTGACTTGACTGAGCTGAAACTGACAACAACTATTCAGGGGGAGGCGAGAGATTGGGATCTAAGACGGAGGGAGGCGACGCTGAGACGACCTCACGACCTTTTGACATTTTTAGGAAACTGATCCAACTCCTTTATCTTGAGCCAGCCCAAAGTAGTAAATATCTTGTCAAGCCGATAGTTCAACAGAATGAACACATTTCTTTGAATAGCCGGCTGAGAAATGTATGGTCATCAGTTTGCAGAATTGTTCTCTCTAGAACTCTGTAAAAAGGGTAATTTTTGAGACCCGAGCACTCAATTTGGTTACCTGTCTCTCATACTGATGGACAGATTAGTACTGAGACAGCTTGAATGTATCTGTGATGAAGAAAGCTTACTATAATCAGTCGCTCAGCCAATTTATTAGCGCTTTGGAGGATGTTAGCTGCTATATCATCTCTAATCTTGAACGAAGCTGATGTAATTTCTTTTTATATATGCTTTTAGATCATGGTCCATTTGGTATGACAAGTAGCAGAAGTAACGCAATCGGCCAAGAATCGACATCCCATGAAAAGCTCCACGATATCGCACTAGAAACAATGGAAATAGGTTCAGTTGGCTCACCGGAGAGTCCACTTAAAAAAATTGAAGGAATTTCCCCGGATCAGCAAAGTCTGCTTTGTGCTGGTAAAGAACTAGAAGATGGAAATACTTTGAGTGACGACAATATTCATGGGGAATCGACCTCGCTCTTAGCTTTAAGACGTCGTGATCCCATGAAAATCTTTGTGAAAACAATGACTGAAAAGATTATAACTTTGGATGTGGAACCCTCAGACACCATAGCAAATGTGAAAACAAAAATCCAAGACGAAGAAGGAATCCCACCGGATCAGCAGCGTCTTATCTTTGCTGGTCAAGAACTAGAAGATGGCTGTACTGTGAGTGATTACAATATTACGAGAAGATGTACTTTACACTTAGTTTTACGAAGTAGCAATGGCATGCAAATCTTTGTTAAGACTCTAACAAGCAATATTCTCACTTTAGACGCGAAACCTTCAGATTCGATTAGGAATGTAAAACTGAAAATTCAGGACAAAGTGGGTATTCCACCAAGCCAGCAACATCTGATCTTTAGGAGGCAAGAACTCAAAGACCACCAAACGTTAGATAAATATAGAGTTATAGACAAATCAACTGTGCATTTGCGACTCGAGGACGAACTTGGAAGAATCCTGATCACGGTGGAGACTCCGACTGGAGAGGAGATATCTATAAATGCCTCGCCAAGTGATGATTTTGAGAGCCTGAAAAGAGAAATCTGTGATATAACAGGGATTCCAATTAATCAGCAACGCCTTAGCTTTGTTGGCCAGAAAGTCTTCGACGACCACCTTCCTCTGAGTGAGTACGACAATCAAGTTGAATTATCCTTGCGACTGGATATTAAAATCCTACTTCATGTGAAGACACGATCTGGAAAGATGAAGATCACAACAGAGGCTGTATCGGCAGACACTATCCAGGATGTGAAAACAAAAATAACAGAAGAGATGGGAACACCGGCAAATCAGCTACAACTCATGTTTGACAACCAGAAACTTAAAGATGAACATCGCACTTTGAAAAGCTACAACATCACCAGAGACTCCACGATTGAACTAGTTATCGGAAGAAAGCATTTAGTCGAGATGCACACTCACGTATAGAAGCAGAACGGTATTAAAATCGTAAGAGGTGCATCACCGGAGGATAACATTAGAAATGTGAAAGAGAAAATATGAAAGACATGACAAGAACACCGGCTAACGAGCAAGGAATCATTTTTTATTACAAAAGACTCAAAGGTGACAACACCTGAGCAATTTAGGACCATTAAGGTGTAGAACGTGAATCCACACTGTATCTCTACCACTGTTTCATATACTCTGTTGGTAACGACTGATCCCTCCTCCGTTCATCAGGCGGGAAATAACGACTGACCCCTTATCGCCGGTGTAATGAAGTCAATGAAAGGCTCTGCAAGAATAAATCAAAATGATAACGAACTTTTATCTTTTGCCTTTCTTAGGGTGTCGCTGTGAAAAAGAATTTCCTCAAATTAGGAAGCGTTTGCAAGAGATGTAGGAATATAACTTTCAATAGCCTTTTTCTACAGAGAAATTAATGATAACATTTATTTTCCAATATTCATGCGTGAGTCTCAAGATATCGCGCGCTAACTATGTAACAATCGTTTTGTTAAAACACATTTCTTTCGTGAATTTGAGGCTAGTCTCTTTCGCAACCTTTCCCCGGGATGTCACGCCGTTCTCCCTCGCGTGACATCTGAAGGAGACTTTGAAAGTTTTTAATCATATACAATGAAATTATTCTGTATTTTTAACCACAAACTATACTCAATTTTATCAGCATCTTTTTAAATTTGATGTTAGACGAGATGAAGATGAACATTTTCCTTTATAAACCTTTTTTTATAACCCATAATTTTGAGAAACGCCATTAAAACATGACGTTTTCCCTAGCGTGACAACAAATGTACTACCAATGTAAATAGCTTTAGAAACTTTTAGTGGTGGCAATTTACATTATCAACTCAGCTGGTAAACAAAAGGTGATGAAGGCACTAGACAGGAGTGTCGAAACGTTGTGTCTATGAATTGTAATTTTTCGGTTACATTTATTAAATCTTTAAACCAGACCAGCATCAAACCGTGTCTGATTGTTCACCTGGTTGCCTTGTGAACTTTAATATAGTTTGATACTGTTTCCACTCAAATGGGCGCCGTCTTCTATCCTAGTTTCCTTTTTCCACAAGATCACGACCTTATCCTGTTTTGATTGATTCAAATCGCTTCATTGTCAATGGCTTGTACAAGAATGTCTCTGGAATGATTCTGGTGATTTTCCGTGATCGTCAATCAGAATTAAACCATTAACGATACTACACCGCGCAAGTAACAATAGAATCGAAAAAGGAAATTTTCACCGTTTTTCATATACTTTCAACTTTCACTTACTTCATAACTCGAACTCCAAACTCGGAGCAACTTTTGTGTCCCTTTCACTCAGTCAAATAGTATTTCATCTTATGACCACCTGGTGTTGTTGGAAATTTTCGAAAAAAAAATTCAAAAAAAAGGTTCTACAATCACAACTTTTTCTTTATATTTTCAAGTCAGAACAAGAAATCACAATTATTGAAAAACGTGACTTATTTTCTCATTTCTGTTATCCCTTAAGTTCCACGTGAACAAATCCTTTTATTTTTGTCAGAGTGCAGGGCCAGATGGTTTTATCCAGACTGGCTCTTGTCAATCCATCTTATTTTCTCATTTCTGTTTCCCCCTAAGTTCCACGTAAAAAAATCTCTTTATTTCTGTTAGAGTGCAGGGCTGGATGGTTTTATCCAGACCGGCTCTTGTCAATCTGTCCAGCCCTACACAAGTCAGCTTTGATCATGGTTTTGCTATGGTATTACTTGTCCAAGGTGAGCATATCGTATGACAAATAAGAATCCTACACAGTACAAATGCTAGTTCCACCACTGATACCTGTCTGCCCGTCACTCATATCCAGGCCCCTTAGGCCAGATTACATCCAGGGAATGATGTTATCAATAGTCACTGTATTTGCGTTTAAAATCTTCTGGTGTACAGCCAGATTAAAAGAGAATTGTTTATCTAGCATGTTTGGACCTGGTGTAATTCTCCTTGCCTAACATACCCTTTGTCGTCATACTTAAGGAACTAAAAGGTTAAAAGACTAACCCTCTGAATCCTCGATCTAGGTATTTGTTCTCCACACTGTCTGTCATGTGTTAAACAATTTAAGCTTTAGGAATTTGGTGATAAATCATTTAACACCCCTATGTCGATCATTTTTCCCTCTTCTCCTCACCTTTTTGCCTGAAAATGTAAAAATACTGTAAGGAGAAATCAATTTTTTGGGTCACTTGCGGGAAAAAAAAGGCAAAGCTTCTTACAGCTTGCTAATAATTTGAGGCTTGTCAGCAAAATTTTTTTCTAATTGCCATATATTTTTCAAGTCATTTGAGACAAGAGTTTGCAGAGTATTTTCAATTGTCCCATCCTTTACTGATGAAACTAGTTGATACAGTAAGTCAGCTGGAATGCTAAAGTTCACATGAGGGAAGGTACAGGACATGTTTGCATCTTTCACATGACTTGTTATCATTCCTAACAGTTCCCCAGTCTCAGCAGACACCAGTGCCCCTCCACTTGTACCACAGTGAACTGCTGCAGTTGACTGAAGTAACACTGTCTGTTTCTGAACACAAACAATATTTGATATTACCCCAGAAACAACTGACGCTCCTGTGTTCAAGTGGCTTGCAAACAGAGGAAAACCAATTACAAGGACATCCTTGCCTTTCTTGTAACGATGTTTGGCAAAAGATTTTGGAGATTTTCTCTGCTCAAGATTAGTCTCTAGTCTTGATCTAAGAGGTCTTAACTGTTGATTCAGTTGCATTTTCAACAAAGCAAAATCTAAAGGGCATTCTTCTTGAGTGGCAAAGAGAACTTGTACTTTCTGATGAGCACTGTGGTCATAATTCCCACATAGCTTGACTTTGTCCTTGTCCCTGAAACATTGTACAGTATTACTGCTCCCTGTCACAATAAGGGGATTCTGACAATCTTTAACCACATGACTACAGGTTACGACGAGACCATCTTCACTATCAATTATAACACCTGAGCCCCATCTGTTACCACACTGAACCATTACAACACTTGAAAGAGCTATCTTTATTATGTCCTGAAGGTTAGAACTGTCTCGATCTACATGTATGACAGTTGAGTGGGTGCCTTTGTACACAAGCATGTTATCTTCTGTGATGACATTCTGCTGAGACTGTATTTTGACCTGGAAGTCTAACACATTGGCTAGAATTTCCGTTAACTTGAGTGGAATCAAAGATATGTTCCCCTTCAATAGTTGTGACAAATTATGTATTATATACCACAGTGAACATGCTAAAGTTATTCCGATCCACTCGCCGTTCCGCCAACAAAATGGTGCAAGAACGATTCCATAGAGATCTCTACCATTCAATAATCCAGGTTTTTGGTTGAAAGTGTACAATGCGCATCCTTCACAGCCTGGAATACAACGGGCATCAGTGATGATCATTTCATTGTTCCGTCCCAGGACATTAGACACGATCCCTTTAGAAACGCTGTTGTAGAAAACTTGGGGACATTCACACCCGAAAGGTGTGCCAATAACACACAAAGAGTCGCCTATTTTAGGGTTTTCAAGGCCACGCAGCGTTCGTAGATTAACCAAACTGTAAGATGAGCAGAAATTCTCAGGATTTTTCACTTTGATCAGAGCAAAATCTGATAGGGCGGTCTGGTGCAGCTGGGACGTGTCGTTCCCATGTTCTTCATCTGAGGCTCCTTGAAAATATTTCTGATCATGACCAAATAGTTCGAATTTCCATTCCGACGTCGGAAAAATAAGTTCAGTTATTCTCTTAAGTCCGTAATCTCTCCAAAACAAGATAACATAGCCTTCGAATGTTCTAAATTCGTCGTCTGTGTGACTTCGAAAGATAACCTCGACAGCGATTTCATCATTTGGTGACATCGAACTGACAAGGATGGGGGAATCCTCGGAAATTGTCCGCTGCCTTTCATTTTGATGCAAAGTGTCACTAAATAAAGACGCAACTGTTAACAAAATACCGTTGTTACTGTCTAAAACGATACCGCAACAGCTCCAGTCTGAATTACATCTCTTGATTATAACACACGGGACATCCGCCATGTTGGATGGATTAAGTAACCACGATTTTGTTGGAAAGCGGTCAACAGCGATGTGTTGATGCGCGCGAGTCGCTTCTCCACCTTGGCGCTGAATTTGACTTTTTGTTTTCAACCGTTGATAAGTTGATGATTAGAGATGGAAGCGTTAACATCGAGGGAGGACTCTGAAGACCGGTAAATTTAGCTTGAATTTAACAGGATATTCTAGAATTCATAACTTCCTTTGCTTAGGTTTCCTTTTTGAGTTTACAAATACGTTGTTAATGATCAGAACTTCACATAAACAGCTCTGTAATATTCACCTTCGTTATACATTCAGTAAATCTGTGTTTTTTTTCTTCGTTGTGTTTTTGAGTGGAAATATCATTTGGCTACCATTTCAATTTCTACAATCGAATTATGTTGCGACATGTGGTTCTTATGGGACATTTATTATCGACTAAGTAAGTGACTTAGTAGGAAAGTTGAGCAATCCATAACAAGTTTCATTGACAGGAAAAAATCTTAGGAAATTAAATACATTTGATTTTCCATTTGCAGGATCACCATTGGTGGTAAACGAAAATCTTCGAGCCGCCGATCTTCGGTGAGAAAGTTCATTTGTGCAAACATAAGATCAAAATGTGGTTCGTTAAGATTTCCACACATTCCTATACTATTGTAAAACAAAACCGTTTCCAAAGACAATCTATTGTTTTCGCTATGCATTGCTTTTTTTTGTCAATTTAATAACTGTATGCATAATGAAGTGTGGGGCTGTACAGAAATCTTGCCTTGGTTTCTTATTTTTTGAAGTACAAATTACTGCTCTAAGCTGTTCTGATCTGCTAGCTTATAGTTATAAACACTATGATTCACTGTTGTTTATCCAGGTTTTGGTGACAATGAGCATCGTAACATTTTTTAAAATTAACTTTGAGAAAACGACAAGCTAACACAATCTGATGAGAAGCAAGCTTACAGTTGGCAAGAGCCTTTAATGCTAATCTTAGCTTTAATGCTAGTCTCAGTTAGATGATCTTACATGTAGTGGCTTACATGGTGGATAAAGCAATCCTCTAGAATCATTGCAATCCCCCTCCCCCTTAAAAAAATAGTAAACTTACTAAGGGTAAATGTATCTACTGGATGGTGATTACTTCCCACACTCCAAATGATTATAATGATTAGCAAAACTTGCCTCACAAAAAGCAATCACTTGTACACCTCTTCACACAAAAACGCTTCTCGAATTAAGTGCCCTGGGGCAGGAAAGGAACTCCCACTTTGGAAGAAATATTTGCCACTGAATCTTGGTTTATTTCAATTAATTTTTTTTTCTAATGATAATCCTGTGGAGATTTTTCCTTACACATAACTTTTTCATATGTCATGCATGATTAGATTTTGAAGGCCACAAAATCTCCATTAAAAGCTGGTGTTTTAGAGGATTTGGATCCTAATTCATTGGATGATAATGGAAGGTGAGAACACATTGGCTACTTGGTAGAATTTTCTGATCAGCAAGGCAGGCTTTGGTCACAAGAAGAAAGAAAGAAGTTTTTACAAACAAAATTTGCTGGCCAAGAGCACCTCCATCTTTTAACACATTCTGCATACATGATTTCTGTTCCTCCCTTTCAATGTGGGTGCAGAATTTGATAAACAGTTGAATCCACATTCAGTGATCAGCCATGGAGAATGGTGGGGCAACTGCTAAATACAGCCTCCACAAAATAGGGGTCAAATTTAATCACAAAAATCATTTGTCAGTATCATTTTCAAGGTGACAACTGCTTGTGCAAATGGCTGTAACATTAGGCAATTCTTGGTTGGTCTTATTGGTTAATAATTATTTTTTTTTACTCTTACAGAAACACATCCAAAAAGTCCAGGAGATCCTCTGGAAGGAGAGTTAGCTTTGCAGAGAAGAACGACATCAAGTAAGTTATATTTGGTTATTTTACACTGTACCTGAGGTAATACAATAGAACTTGTTTAACTTAAACCACCAAGAGTAATGGAAAAATGTTAAAAGAGAGTTTTAATCACAGTTTTGCTAAGAACATCTAGTAACTGGTTGATGAGAAATATTCTTTTAACCCTTTAACTCCCAGAGGTGATTAACGTGTTACTTCTCCCTATAACATCTATTCATTTTCTAGCAAACAGGTAATGAGAATACTCACACTTATCAGGTAGAGGTTGTTCTCTTGAACTAGCACCAAATTCTTGCAACTAATTTAAAAAGGAGTTTGTAACAGCTAGAGGGGAGAATTAACAATCAGATCTTGGGAGTCAAAGGGTTAAGGAATTGACTATAACTCTTAACCCTTTGTCTCTCAAGATCTGATTGCAAGTTCTCACCTTTAGCTGTTACACATTTCCTTGTAAATTAGTTACAAGGATTTGGTGGTAGTTCAAAATAACATTTTCTACCTGATAAGTTTGAGTGTTCTCATGACCTGTTTGCTGGATAATGTATAACTATTGTAGGGAGAAGTTACATGTTAATCACCCTTAGGAGTTAAAGGGTTAAGTCTGTGAGAGGTTTGACTTAATCAAATCAAATTTAGCAGGGTTGTTTTGCTTATTATTATAACAAATTTGAAATCATGTCTTGCTCTATGAAGTTTATTTCACATAATCCTGTTTAATTCATTAATTATACCAAAAAATTATGTACTTTTGTTCTGCAGAGAATTTTTTGTAGAAGACTGGAAGAATTCATGGCCCAAGGATAAAGAGAATAGTAGGTTTTTGAAACTAATGATTAAAAAATATGTAGATTTTACCAAATGTGTATTCAGCACTGCAATTCATCATCTGATTAGTTTTTAGGAGTTAAATACCTAAATTGATTCCCTGATAAAATATTTTACAGATGATCTTCTGGAGTTAAGCACTTCTTCTCAAGGGTAAGAGAGCTTCATATATTGTTAATTTTTGCATTAGAAAAAATATGATTAAGTCTCAAGTCAGAAGAAAAAAGAGACAGTGCTTTATGTAAGTTGCTCAAATGAATGAAACATTTGACAGGAATGTCTTTTTTATGTAATGATATGTTTTAAATTTTATCTTATGGCTGATGTCTATCTTCCCTTGTTTATTATTGACAGCGAATACCGGGAACCAGCTAATTCCATTGAAGGTGAATATTTACATGAACACTTTACACCATAGCTTCTTTATGTATATTCTGTTTTGTTCTCTGTACATTTCCAAAGGTACTGATGAAGAGAATTTGTTTAACAGTCAAGAGCTCCTTTTTTTCGGGATCATTTCCTTTATTCTCATGACCTTGATGTGTGATTCAGGACTGATACTGTAAGGAGAAAGTAGATGCTAATCATTTGTAGGGGTCAAAGGGTTGACGAAAAAGAAATATAAGCCAATCTTCAAGTTCATTATGATAAATCATTAACCCTTTAACTCCCAAGATCTCATTAGTAATTCTCCTTACTGTCCACCATACGGTTCTCATGGTGTTTGTTTGGAGAATTTGGTATTGGATCAACTCATACTCCCTTAATTTATATTTTTCTTTATTCTCATCACTTAGCTGCTTGATATTGTATTGATATTGTAAGGAGAAATTCTGTCTTGGTCACTCATGGGGATTAAAGGGTTAAACTGTACTTTTATTTTACCTCTTACTTTTTAGGTCTCGAATCCTTGTTAAAGGGCAATATTCAAGCACCAGATGATTTCAGTGTTTGCCAAGTGGAAATTGAGGTGAGTTTTTTGAAAGAAATTGCTTCAAATGATTTTAAAAAGGCTCATCTCTTACCTCTGTTATATCTGAAGTACAAATTTGTGGTCACTGAATGTGCAGAATTAGTCTTTTTCAAGAGCAATGTTCAATCTTTTGCATCCATCTAGTTTTTGTACTGTATGCTTCATCAAATGACAAAAGAGAGAGAAAGTGTACTGACCAGTCTTCTTGCAACTCATTAACAAGTATTGGTCATAAGTATTAGATAGTATAATTTAAAAAGAAATTCATATGAAATGAATGCCTGCTAACAAAGCCTCAGTGTATGCATCAGATTTATCTTAAGATCAACTTTACTTACAATATGAAATGTTTCTAATTATATTTATGGTGTAACTGTCAGCTTCAATGCTTAAGTCTAAGATACACATACTTACACTGTATTCGTAATTATTGTCTTAACAAACCTTAGGAGATCCCAGAATCTTTAACTCTAAAGCCAAGTGAACAGGCAGAGGAAATGGAGTATACCACATGCTACAGTTCAGTTTTGCCAAACAGTGCTACAAACATGGAGAATACAAAGATTTTCAGCCATGATACAGCCATTGATCTTGATATAACATGCTCACAAAAAGAATTATTTTACCAGGATGGTTTGAATAACCAGGTTATGTCACCTGCTGGTTTTCAGGAAAATGACAGAATGGACAGCACATCTTTCCTCTTGTCATTAGGATCAAAGCATGCACATACTCAAGGAATTAAAGTAAAGCATGACACTGCAATTTCAGCAACGAGAAGTAATGACAGCATTTCCAGCAGGAGGCAGCCTATAGGTGAGATCAGATTTGAGCAGGGTGGCTATGACAGTCAGAGCGGATCCCAGCAAAGTCCATGTTCAAATGCAGATGTAGAGCTCACAGCTTGTCACAGCTTTGCTGTTCTGGAGAGCAATTTGCAGAAAACCAAACGGAGAAGTGTTTATGAACCTGCCGACCTTGAGCTTACATCGTGTTACGGCCAAGGACTGGCAAAATCAGCAGACAATCAGGAGGTTGGTGTGCAAAAGAGACAGGCATTGGGGGTTAGAGCAGATCTAAATGCTTTTAGAAATAGTTTTGAGACAAATTTACCAGACAAGGCACAGCCTGTATATGAAACTCAGCTCAATATAACAAACTGTTCCAGAGATAGTATGACATCAGGCAAGAAGACACTACTGTCGTTTGATAATCAAACAAATGTGGAGGAAGTACATGATGATGTCACAACAAAGGACTCCACAAATGACTTTTCCTTTGATAGCACAGTCTTTTTGAGGTCCCTTGGTGCAAGAAAAAGCCCTATTGCTTCAGTTGATACAGACAACAGAAATTTAGAAAGAAATCAAAATGAAAATCAGTCACCAGAAAGCACTGGTCACCTGGAGATGACACGCTGTTATGGTACAGGAATTTTGCAGAACACGAGGTTACCAGTGTTGATCACAGGTAGCAACCATACACTGGTTTTTAGTTCCGATACCGATCGCACCGATTCCCTAGACCTGACTGTTTGTCAGACACAAAAACAACAGGCTGCTTCTGCTCCATTTCCGCCTCTTTTGCAACAAAATTCTCAAAATGAGCAAAACTCGCCAAACAGGGCTTCAAGTAAAATGAATTCTTCAGTTTTCTTAAGAGTGCTTGGTGAAGTGATGCCATCTGTTGGAGACACAAATGAAGAAGAATGTGATCTAGAGCTCACTACTTGCCACAGTCAATCAGTACTGGAAAACAGTGCACAGAACACAAGTCGGAGCAGTGTTACTGAGCTTTCAGACTTGGATGTCACTTCATGTCATGGCCCAGGGCTTCTACAATCTGTAGACAACTGTGATAGATTAGATGCAAATAAAAGGAAAGCAAACCAGCTTTGTCAGTCTGCTGATGTAGATGTCACAGTTTGCCATGGTCCAGGGTTGCTGAAGGCATCTGGTGAAAAGGTGGAGGAGAAAGAAAGTGAAAATCAGCTAGCTGTAGACAGTGCTTCGCAGGAAGTGAAGAGAAGAAGCCCATTTGAAGCTGCCAATTACATGACATCCCACAGCAGTCCAGAACTGCTCAAGTCATCTGGCAAAAACTTTGATGAAAGTGTAAGGTTTGACCAGTCTGGTGGAGACATGAGTCATCAGATGATTAACAGAAAAAGTATTTACGAACCTGTTGATGTAGATGTAACATCTTGCTATGGGGCTGGGCTGCTGAAGACATCAGATGAGAAATTGGAGGGTGTAGCTCCTCGTGATCAGTCTATTATGGACAATAGTTCACGCAAAATTAGCAGAAAAGGTGCCTATGAGCCTGCTGATGTAGATGTAACATCCTGTTATGGAGCTGGGCTGCTAAAGGCAACAGATGAAAAACTGGATGCAATTGCTCCTTATATTCAGGCTGTTGAAGACAGTTCACGCAAAAGAAGCAGAAGAAGCATTTACGAACCTGCTGATGTAGATGTGACACTCTGCTTTGGAGCTGGGCTGCTGAAGACAAAAGGTGAACGCGTGGATACATTGGCTCCTTATAATCAGCCTGTTGTAGGTAAAAGTTGTCAGAAAACAGACAGAAGAAGCATCTACGAACCAGAAGACATTGATATTACATCTTGCTATGATGCAGGGCGGCTGAAGTCAAATAGTGAAAAACTGGATGCGGAGGCTTCTGAAAATCAGCAAGTTGCAGACAACAGTTTGCAGAGAAACAAAAGAAAAAGTATCTATGAACCTACCGACATAGATGTAACATCTTGCTTTGGTCAGGGAGTGGTTCAGTCATCCAGCGCTACAGCCAGTTATAATCAGCTGCTTGTAGGGAGCAGTTCACACGGAATCAAACAAAGAAGCCACTACGAGCCTGTTGATGTGGACATGACATCTTGCTATGGTTCAGGAATGTTAAAGAGCTCTGGAGAAGTTTTAAGAGGAAATTTCTGTGAAAGTAAACCAGCTCAGGGCACCAGTGCACTTCAACAGAATAGAAGAAGCCTTTATGAGCCTACTGATGTAGATGTAACATCTTGCCATGGCTCAGGAATGGTTATCGCGTGTAAAGGAACTTCGGAGATAGCAGAGTTACAACATCAGTCAGCTCCAGACATGGATGGGCCTAAACTTAACCGAAGAAGCCTCCACGAGCCTCTTGACATTGATTCCACCTCCTGTTATGATCAAGGAAAGGCTCTGGCTTCGGAAGAAGATTTGGAGGTGTCACTCTTCCATCAACAACCCTTACTAAATAATACTCTACACAAATCTAACAGAAGAGGTATCCATGAAACTAAAGACATGGACATAATTTCTTGCTATGATCCAGGAATGGCCCAGTCACCTGACGGAAATGTAGAGACCATTGTTTGCCAACCTGTTCTAGATGATAGTATGCAGATGACAAACCAACAAAACCTGCACAAGACAGGAGACGTGAATGTGACTAGATGCCAAGATTCAGAGCCAGTCCACACTCTTGATAGTCATTTCGTACACCTTACCGTCAGCAAAGAGCAACTGGACTTAGCGAAAAGTCCACAAGATACTTTCACCGGAGTTAAAGACATTGCCGATGCAGTGGTGGAGAAAGAAAGAGATTTAAATCGCAGCAAGGGGGAAACATCTCAGACTTCAAGAGTTTCTCCCATTCCAAAAGCTTTTCTTGAGACAGATGCAGACGACAGTTTGAATATAAACGAAGAATCCGCCCTCTCTTCGCAACAGATGGCATTAAAGGCTAACTGTGGTGTGAGTGATTCAACTCCTGACAGGAAGCTGTCTGTCATTTGTGAGGAATCTCTGAGTGAACTCAGTAAAAAGGTAATGAGTGTAGAGGAGGACGCTGATGTCACAGAGATGGAGAAGATGCAACATTCACGGTAAGTTTGTCTGTTGAGTTGAATGCAGTGCGACTACTTTAAATGAGATGATTCGGTTTTATCAACTGAGTTTATAATGTAAATCGGCCACCGTACAGAGTTTCAAAGCTGACATTTCGAGCCGGCGTTATGTTTTCTTTGCATCTTTTTTTTTTTCGCAAAGTAGAATCAGGTTATCTCATGAAAATGTCAGGGTTTCTGCAGAAACTAAAATTGTTCAACAGGTGTAACAAATGCACTGGCTTTGCTGATATGTCGTTCAAAAGAGGAAAATTCCGGGTTTTTTTGTGGCACACTTTTTTTTTAGTTAGAGAGTGCTCAGATCTTAAAGATGTGAAGAATTAGGATATGTTTTTAAGGCTATCAGTACTGAATTGCTGGATGATATCTTTGTTGGTACCTCTGTATCTAATTCTACGATTTATGAATTACTAAGGTCACATAATCCAATCAGCGTAAGGAAAGAAAAAAAATAGCTTTGGGCCAAATGCTCGTCAACTGCAATTCTCTTAACGTCATATGATTTTGCTCGTAACCGTCAATTTGAAAAATGAACACAATCGTTGAAAAAAAGGTCCAGAATGAGTCTAAAAATTTCTTCCGAAGACGTTTTTGCCGAATCCTGAATTGTGACAGTTATGCGTCACTTTTTCATATGTTGTGATTTACCCAGAAGTAACTCAGGAATGTTATTTAATGGAAAAAAATGACAATAGTGATTTTTTTTTGTTTTCAGACGTGCCATTACCCTGAAGGAGTTCCTTGATATTATAGAAATCGCTTTTATTACAGAGGTCAACATGCGCCGCAGTGTTGTACCATCTGCTGTGGTGAGTTTAGTAACGATGTTGTGTAAAATTATATGACTGTTTAACAGTGAAAGTTTTTTCAATGATTCGGGAAATAACTTAATTTTGAGTAACACTCTCTGACATTTTGTGGACACTTACCGCCTCCTCTGCCCCTCTCAATGTTGATCTGCAAGATGGTTTAAAATATTGGCAGCTCAAAACGATTAGAAGAGGAGAGGGCAAAGGTACATCATAGACTCTGTCCTGGAGAAGTGTCCCAACTAATTATTTCTGGGAGTGTACTTGCTGGAAAATAAACGATAAAAATCGATTTTGAATTTATTTAAGAAATAAAAAGTTCATTATAGTGAACATTTTCATACGAATTGGCCATTCTATCATGGTTCGGCCGAATGAATATGTTTTACCCTTTAAACCCTAACATCTGTATCCAAATTCTCTATAATATTTTCTATACATTTCGTTTGTTTCTGACAAGGAGAATTTGTTTAACAATCAAATATTCCTAAGTTGGCGATCATTTCCTCAATTCTCATGATCTTAATGACTGATTCAGCAGCATTACTGTAAGGAGAAAGTCGTTGCTGGTCACTCCATTAATCTTTATCGCATTGCTGAGTTGTTAGTTTTTACATCGCTTTTATTTCAGGTTGAGGCTCCTCAAACTCTCAAAGACAGGATGATATCAACACTAGTATCAAAACCAAAGGCTGTTTGCTACGAGGAGGCAATTCCAATCGTAGAATCGGAGATCACAGCGTGAGTATTGACACACTGTTTATACCAGTTAACAATGACGTTATACTCTGTAAGTTTGCGTGATAGCTATTAAACTTTCTGTGTGCCTCACTCTCAGAGTTCCGCGCGGCGTGCTCATATCAATTTTTCCCTCACCGATTTTCTTTGACGCACGCGACGGTCTTCGCCGAAAAGAAGGAACTGCTCGGAGTTTACTGTCACGGAATTAACAACGTGTAGCGTAGCCAAGCAGACAGCGCTATTTGTGGTCTAGTAGGTTTATGCTAAAACTGTACTTTATGGCATTGTGTTTTGTGGACATTTTTACAAAGATATCAATAAGAGACGTACCATAAATGGTGCAACAAATCGTGCGATCGAACGAATATTTTTAACATAAACATAATTTCTTTGATTGGTTGTGCTGATAGTATGAAAGGAAAAGTTGAACAGCAAGAGATGGAGTTGAATGTGTCCAACCCCAGAATATTTATGGAAGTACAAACCGCAAGCAAAGAGGAGGTAAGCCGCCATAGAGCGCTTTACGATTGAGTGTCGTGAAACCCAAACCAAAGTCATCAGAGCGGTCAATTAGAAGAAAGCAAAATTTATTTGAAGAGCCAATGAGAACTCAAAGTAAAAACAAGCCAACTGCTTTAGCGCGGGAAAACGCGGGCGACCAAGTCGTGATTGGTTTCAGTTTTCATCTGATTGGTCGAAAAAGTGGCGCGAATTCTCTGGACCAATCACAGGGTGAAGTAAAGCAAAAACAAAATAATCCCGGATTACTTTCGACGCTCAGTTGCAAATTGCCCCTTAACCCTTTAACACCAAGGAGTGACAAGCATTTAAATTCTCCTTATGAGATCACCCCCCGAATCACACGTTATGGTCATGAGAATAGATGAAATGATCACAAAAAAAAGAAGCTTTTGATTGGTAACCAAATTCTCCTTGTCAGCATCTTAGGAAATGTATATAGAGCAGTATGGAGAATATGCATACTGATATTAGGACGTAAAAGGTTAAATGCTGCACGATAAATTGACCATGTTATCCTGAGGCAAGTTTCCAACAAATTTTGGCTTGTATTTGGATTTTTTTCTGTACGAGGTAACTTGAAGTGGGACACTTGAAAGTCTGTCAACATATCGTAAAGTTCCTTAAACTGTAGGAGTGCAAAACGAGCTCTTTTCTGGGATCATTTTTCAAGATTATAGAAAAAACAGGAACACTTGTTAGTCTGTTAACATTTCGTAAAGGTCCCTAAACTGTGGGGGTTCAAAACGAGCTATCTCTTTGATCATTTTTCTAGATCACACACAAAAAAGGTCCTTTGACCAGGTGTAAGAGGGTTATATGGAAATAAAATGTGCTATGGCTGGTCAGAATACAGCTAAAAGCAAAGCACTCTCGAAGTTTCGACACTCAAGTGAAAATCGTTCTGTTTATTTTTTTCCTTTTGTTACTTAGTTGTTAGCCCTGCAAAGTAAAGTTCGTCGCCTGCGTTCTGTGTGCGAAAAAACTTCCAAACGAGAGTGGAAAGAGAACAAAGGCCAGCTGAACAAAAAAGTACTATTAAAAATGACGGTTAGTTTTATTGTTTTTAATTCTTTCATTTGATATAACCAATTAATTTCGTTTACAGGAGGCTCTCGGTCGGCAGAGAAAAAATTCTCCTCGTTAGTTTCAGAGGAAAGTATGAATATGCATACTAATGTACGGGTGAAAAGGGTTACATGCAAAGCGAAAGCAAAATCAAATGGAGCACAAACCGAAAGTTTACAGCTTTTTTTCTCCACTAAGAGTTTTCTGCACGGTTTTCTATTTGTTCGGCAACTTTATTATTTCTTTGATTCAGATCGATGGAAGAAGTGAGGTATTGTTTGTACGTTCATAAACTTAAAAAAGTGCGACTGATCTTTTTTAAAAACATTTTCAGACGAATCACGCGGCTCTTGCAAAAGACGTGCTCGTTGTGGAAGAATCCGTTAATATGGTTGATGATTGTCTCAGTTTACTTGACAAAAGTAAGTGAAGAGTGGTAGCTGTAACTCTCTGTCTAGTAACTTTCCCATTACACATCCATTCTACGAGACTTTTTCACAGGCCTATGTATATAAACCATAAACGTTTTAAGAGTTCGACATTTACACGTTATTACCGTCTGTCAAGTTTTCCTGTTTCATTGAGCCTGCATAGAATATGAGCAATCCCTCCTTTTCGGCATAGTCTGTCGCGGTAATGAAAAAAAAAAGGGGGGTTGTTAGCCTACACTTCTGCATGGCGCGCTGACATCTTTTTTTTTCGCTTGCACAACGGACTTCTCCAAAAAGAAGGGACTGCTCGTTGTCTAGAGCCTACACAACAGGCCTAATATTTTTAGGCGAGCGGAGGTTAAGCATGAGTCATTTGTTTTTTCTCGCATTACGCTTTCTCCTTGTGCTTACCATCGCTCGCCCGAAACTGCATAAAACCGCCCGTTTTCATTCTTTATTTCCGCTTCGGGGAGAGGAAATGACGCAATCGTTAGAGCGCTTAAACTATTATTATCATTATTATTGTTGTAGTTATCATTAGTAGTGTTCCATTGATTTATTTCTTTATGTTACCTTTTGACAGTGAACAGAGACTTTGATGAAAAAATGAAAAACATTCACATGTCACTCACAGAAAGCGAAAAGGTACCAAAAATCAAATGTCAGTAATAAGTAATTTTTGCTATAAAAGCCTGAGGTGCTATAATTCAATGCGTAAACCTTAATTTCTTCCTATTTAAACTTAGGAAATTCAGAGACAAACAAACATGGTTGAGGAATTGGCGACTATGTCAGAGGCACTGAGAAAGAGCGAACAAGGTAGAGCGAATGCTTCATATTTGGTGTCTTTCGAAGAGTTTAAAAGAGACAGTCGTGAGTTTTTTAATTTCAATGTAACATTTCCATTCACAATGATGTTGACTTTCATCGTAGAACTCGCTGGTCTGGAAAGTACAAGGTCTAAGCTACAGAGGTGAGATCTTATTTACAAGGGGTAAGCTGTCAAACAGGATAATGAACTTGTATCACTTCTTTCTTGCTATGGATCAGTACTCGACAATGACTTGGAAAAAGGGTTTTTTTACTGGTAGTTATGGTTCTGTAACGGTGATTTTCCACCGGAGTAACTCAGGAAGTAGCTTGCAAGCATACCCTCTTTATAAGCGCATCGACATGAGTGTTTCTTCGCCTGCGGGAAAGCACGAGGCATTGAGCAAAGCGAGTTGGTTAGAGGTCTGCAAGAGGACTGGCACCAATTGCTCGCACTGGTTACCAGCGCTGGCTACTAGTGCCAAACCTCTCCCCGACTCATCTCAAATCTTCACGCGGGCGGAGTAACGCGCTTCCTGCAGCGCTGATGAGCCAATTTTTAGAGAAACCTGACAAATTGAAATGCCGACTGAAGGGTTTATGCTTCAAGGGACCAAGATGAGTTACTCAATTAAATACTGATTATGCAAACATTATAATCCATTAATTTTAGCGAGAAACACGAGCTGGCAAAGAACAAGGACCAACTTGATGGAAAGATACTCGAGACGGAGGAAACTATTCGCTTGGTGAAACGAAAGGTTGGTTTCATTTATTTGGTCATATTGGTCTAAATGTAACTCGAAGAAGCTGTCTTCCGTCCACTGAAATTTTATGTCGCGATCTGTGGCGTAGTGGAGCTTACTTCACCTCAGCCGATCAGAGCTAAGGAAAATATCAGAAAGAGCCCATGAGAACTCAAAGTACCAAGACGCAAACTGCCTGAAGCGCGGGAAAACGCGAGTGGCCAAGTCGTGATTAGTTATAGTTCTTATCTGATTGGTTGAGATGGTAGCGCGAGTTTTGTAGACCGGAAACAGTGTGAAATAAAGGAAGGGGTTTCGCTGCTAAATTAAAAATTGCTCTACCGCCATTTGACATCCTTTTACAACTACGAGAATGGCATCTTTTTTCTCAACAGGACCCAAGGAGCAACAAACCAATAAGAGAATTGTCGCAGAAATTAGATATCCTCGTGAGGTATGTTTCGGAAAAATTTCTGGTTTGAATTGGTGATTGGATTTCCACGCAAATTCTTCTCTACAAATGCTGTCCTCAAGACGTGACAACATTTGTGAGAGGGAAAGATGTCATTATGTAACATTTTACAAGATATTGGCTTCAATAAGAGTTCTCATCTCTTTTCATATGACCCTTAGAGATATTCGTTGACCGTTTTTCCACAGTATGGATGGCTTTGCATACTGGTGATGAATTCATTTTCCGTCGAACGAGAAGGAAGCACGGCGTAATTTGATTGCGTGACTCATTTCTTTGTCTAGCATGTAACGCAACTATGACATTGTTGATCAGTTTGCAGGAATGGTCCTTAGAGGAGTGGAATAAAGAGCGTGCTAAATTTGCGTTCTTGAACAACACGTTGGAAATTGTCGTGGTATTTGCTCCAGAAACCACAGGTCAGAGTGCGAAACTTTTTTAATTATTATTTGCAATTTTGAATTTCTTCCAGAATCTTTAAGTCACCATTTTACTGGAGGCTATTTGAGATGGTGTCTAGGAAGGTTTGAGGAGGTGCAATTTAGTAATTATGACTTTCAAAGGTTTCTTGATTTTAATGTATGTGTTACCACTTTTCCCTTACCAATACAGAAGGTGTATTTCATCATCAGGATGTTAGGAGTGTTAAACTGAATTTCACTACAGCAGGTACTTGAAAAGGACTTTGATTACTAAGTTAATTTGTTCCTCAATGGAGGTATTAAGATACACCTGAAAGCAAAAAAATGTTGATACCAAGAATGATGAGACCCAAAGGCATCTGGTTATGCGTGCATGACAGCCACGGATATATGTCAGTATCTGCGCACTTGGGAAGGGTAAAGGTGAATATTTTTTTTTAAAATTATTTTTTATGCTACATTTTGTATTTATTCAACACGACACCAAAAATTTGCTCTAGGATGAGATATTACTTTTTAGGCAGTATTTATTTTTAAATCTAGTTTATCAGTCATACTGTCATGTGTTACCCCCTCTAAATAAAGTTGTTACTTACTTATTCTTGTCATGCAGATACTTTTACTGGAAGAATGGGAAAAGTCCAAACAATTGTGAAAAAATTGGTAAATGAGGACATTCTCAACCAGATGTACTCTTCAAGGAAGGATTTAGCCAAGGTACTCGCGATGGACTAGAATTTCATCGAGGGGAGGAGAGTAGTGATACTCCTAGCCGCCTCATGTGAGGGAAACCGGGAAAACTTCTGGCCAGTCGGCTCCAATGCAAACTTTGCTTTACCAATTTTTGTTTGAATGGTTACACACGAGAGTCAGTTCATCTGCAGCCTGAAAAGTTTGAACCTGCTCATGCAGTTAATGAACGAAACTCTGTTTGGTAGCTTTTATTAAGAAGGTTGTGTTAAGTTATAGTGTGACAGTTATTAAGGGGATTAACTGTGGTGATAAGGACAAATTTAGGAGAAAATCTATTTCTGATATCCATATATCTTTCATATTTTGATTTGCTTCCTATAGGTCTTGGAGCACGTGTCAGGGATAATTCATAAGTCGAACGAGATAGGAGATGAGCTTTTCAGAATTGGTCTGTCACATCTTATGTCATTTGAAGAAGATAGGTAATGCAATTCTTTGTCAAAACAATTCGTCCTTTCGTCTGAGACCTCGTCTGAACTATCGAAAATTGTCATCTAACTTTAGGTTGGATGAACAAGCCAAAAGATGTAACCTTGCTTTACAGCTGCGAATCAATTTGAATACCATTTTAAAAAGCATCGGCCTGTATCTTAAGCGTAAACGATGTTTATCATGTCCACCAATCAACGTGCCAGTTTTTTTTTTTCAAACTGTCCAATCATGGTGAACTTGGTGACTAAGTGTCCTGTTATGAAAGGGAAATTGTGAAATACTTCAACCCATATTATAGTTGTTGTTGCATGCATTAAGAATGATTTGGTGCTGTCTTTACAGACTTATTGTGGAGTTCTCAAGTTTGAAGGCGTTTGTGAAGTTTGTGTTGCATATACAAGTTGGGCTATCTTCTTATCCAAACTGTGTATCACTTACTGCATTACCAAAAATTGGACACCTGAGGTTTGTGCTACACGTGGACAATTTATCATATTTTATAACTAAACCTAAACTTAACGAATTCGTGATCAATTTATTTTCAGTTTGAAAGCACTGTGTTGCAAAATTTGCTTCAAGAGTGTTCAGTTCTGTGTAAAACCTCCTTGTCGTTACGTTGCTTGCTCGACGAGGTGTTTGCTCGCTTCGCATCTGTATTTCGCGCGTTTGTTTGTAAACGTGCTTCTTGTTTGTCCCGCCCATACTCTACCATTTTTATTCTACCCGTGCACGCCAGGTACGTGTTTTCCTGCGCTTTGCAGCGAATACCTTTGCTGCCTTGTCACTGGTTACATGTTAACGGCTTTGTAAACTGGGATTTGTTTCCTCTCGCATATCTGCGGCACACAAAATTTACCGTTACGCTCTTGTAACGTCGGCTAATTTGTTTAAGGATGGACTGAACACCTCCATTGTATGGCGTTCTCCTAACCAAAGAATACTTGCTTTTTATTATCGTTACAGTCAAACAGAAATTGAAGAAACCTTGAATGCTGTCAGCGCTGGTCCACGATATCTGAGCAGAGTGGTGGATGCCGCTGATCAACTTCTGAGCACAATCAAACCTGCTACGTCGTCATAACCTTTCCACAGCTTGTGTGGGAAATCAATGTAGATTGTAGATACATTTATCGGAAATTTAGCATTTTTTTAAATTTCATCCACCGCTACATTAATTTATTCATGATGTTTTTCAATAGAAAAAAATAGAGTTGTAATAATACTTGTTATACGTATTCAGCTCGTGAGGGTGAAAGGATTGGAAAGAGTCACGGATCTCAAGTGAAGTAAAGCCTTTAAGCTGGAGAAAAATGTGTCTGTGTAGGGGGAGGTCATCACGGGCGTGTTTGAGCTGTCCAAACTAAAATTGCGCTGAATGCTTTTTGCAATCATGGACTGGTAAATTTTGATCTTGGCTGTTTCAATGGAGCTCTCAAAAGCGAGATTTTTTTGTGAATTGATAGCTTAGGGGCTTGTAACTTAAGTGCATGTAGTCTTCAAATGCAATAATATTTGTCATATAATATGCGGAATTATACATGGATTTGAAGGAAGACGCATTTTTGCTTCTTTTTTGTGTAAAACAAAATAATAAATTCCATGTTGCTCTGTGTCTGAAGAGTAATAGACCACAGAAGACGTCAAAATATGGTAAGAACATCAGTGATACACTCAGCTGCGCCTTTGTGACAGTTTTTTGTTCGTACCACATTTGACGTCATCTGTGATCTATTGCTGAATAAACGTGCGACAACATGGGATCTGTGTGTCGAAATAGATGGCGAGTAGCGTAGCCAATCAGCTAGCAGCATTTTTGATAGATTGCTAGTAGATATATACTAATACCTTACAGAAGCACGGCAATATTGGACCTATCTGTTGTTGGAGTGCACAGACCCGTAACTCACCTTTTTCGAATTATTTCCTCCTGTAATCCCGTAACTGGATGTGAGTGAAGTGATTTTTTTATACCTTCCCCTTCCCTTTTTTTATCGTGATTTTTTTTTACGACAACGTCTCGCGTTTCTCTCTACACTTCTTTCGCGCTCTAGCCGCTTCCTGCGTGCTTTACAACAGAACAGAGCACAGTCAAGGCCTCTCTATCTAAAACTGACCGCGGGAACATCGGAGCCATTAGCATCCTACAATGCACTCTGGGAATGATTCAAAATGGTGGACGAGATACTCTTACAACAGTATTAACAGTATAACAACTGAGGCGAAGCTTCCTTGGTGGTGAATTATCACGGAATGAAGCTCTCATTAACCGAATTTTGATCGGTATGGCTCTTTATTTCAAAAGGACATTATGTTCAATATTATAATTGGCAGAACGTGGTAAAAGACAATCGTTGCCGCGAAACGATTGTAACCGTGAATCTCAGGGCTGCTGTAGTTCCCTTGGTAACTAGTTCAACCTTTCATAGAATGCTTTTTCAACCATTCCGCGTAGAAAAAGAGCAGCTTACGAACAAGTGTTGTAAATGGAAATCATGTTGATGTGTAATTTGGAGTGACAAGTCTGGTTTGACTCACGCAAAATGAAAGCAATTTATCACGTACGAACTGCACTGGAACGTTTGTGGAAACGAAAAATGGTGAAAGTTGGAGTCGTTTTGTTCCTAGTATTTGAATTCGTAGTATTTGTTAGATTTGATAAATTAACCAGATTATTCAACGAAAGAAACAAAACGGCAGTTGCACAAGAAAATTCGACCGGTTTGCAGATGACGATTAAAGAATCTCCCAAAGCGCTCAACATGTCAGGTTTCTTAAATTTGCATTTGTGGTCAGATACTTGTGCGAAAAACTTAGACATTTTGTGTAATTTTCCTATGTTTCCAAGAGCTCCAGCTCAAAGACTTGTGCTGAAAAAAACGGTAATTACGGGCAACTTGACACAGGCGAAGGAAATGAGGTTGTTTGGGTATATAAACCCGAACGAATCTGGCTTGTTTCTTTTCATGGTTAAATTTTGCACTGCTGAAGTCCATCTTGGCTACCACAAGAACTGGAAAGAAGCAATGAAGATCATATCCTTAGATGCTGGAAAATTTCCTGAAAACAAGTCAGACTCTCAAGTTTCCTCAGCAATTGATCTGGTAGCTGGAGAGAAATATTTCATAGACATAGTTGCCATTTGTGTTCACAGCATTAACAAGTTACAACTTTTGTGGAAAACTCCAAGTAGCTCTGGTTTTGAAATCATAAACTCAACATTTTTATTCCCAAACATGGATGACAGCAGCTCATTTAATTTGAATTTTTACGATGAACACATACCAGATTCTCAAGCCTGTGCTCTGAGAAGGAATGAAACAATTTATTTTAAATTGCCAAGTCAAATGAGTCACTTATCACATGAGCAAGTGAAAAATATCTTACCATATTGTGAGTATAAACCAAGTTACAATTTGAATCGCAGAGTATCGGGATATGAAGCTGTGACATATCGTGTTGTTCATTCATTTATATACCCATTTCCTGAACATGAACAACTTAGAGACCAAAAAAACTGGATTTATGCACTTGGAGAAAATGAGACAAAAGATGTTGTTTACACCTTCATGGAGGCACTTGGCAGTAAAGAACCGAGGTAATGAAATCACAATTTAGCAGTTATGGTCAAAATAAGAGTAGTTTGTCAGGAAATTTATTCACTTATTTTAGGAAAATTTTGACTCAGGGAAGGGTTTGTGTGTCAGGTTAGGCATAGCATTGTTATTATCCTGCCACTGCATGGACAACCAAATGCAAATGAAGAAGAGAACCTTGCAGAATCTTAAGAAATGTGTTTAAGGGCTGGTTGACTTGTTGAAGGATAGTTTGAACTGTGGCTAACTTGAGGCATGCTGTTGTTGCCTGGTATCTATAGATATAACCATGAACTAAAGGTTTGTAAATTGGTGAAGTAATGAGTGTAATGAGAATGATAATAATGAAGGTAATAAGTAATGGTAATAGGACTATGATAATAATAATAATAATAATAATGATAATTAGGATGATAGTAATTGTGATAATAATAATTATGATAATTATAATAGTAATAACAATTTGGTGGTAAGAATACTAATGATAATGTAAATAGTAGCCACAGTGATAATAATAGTATTAATAATAATAGATATTTTTTTGCTTTCAACTCCTAAAATGTCTCCCTACAATTTCAACCCAGAATCAAACATTTAGGTCAAGTGATTAATGGAATTAATTGCCATCTTGAAGAAGCACTTGATTGTTAAACAAATTCTCCTTGTCAGCACCTTAGGATATGTATAGAGAACAGTATGGAGAATATTGATACTGATGTTAGGGTGGAAAGGGGTAAGGTATACTGAAATGCAAAGTGTACCTCGGATGCACTTTGGTCCATTTTGATCCATAAGGCTTCCTTTAGTGAAATGCATGAGAATATCTTAATTGGAACGGAAAATTGTCAGTAATCAGTGCTGTCGTTGGTTACTCATGATTACTGCCTCAATATCTGACTGGTTACTTGTTTCCTTAATAGGAGGTTTGAACTGATGAAAATAAGAAATGTGGAAAGAAAGACAGATCCAAAAAGAGGCGACCGATATCTGATCGAAGTTGAGCTGCTTGATCTAACAAGCAGCAGCAAAGTGATGTTATCTGAATATGTGTTCTTGGCCAAAGGAGAAAAGAAACTTTGTTACCCAACGGGATTTCAGTGGAACAGAACGGTCGATGTTTATCTGGTGGCAACAGCAAAAAATCTTGGAAGATGGCTGCATCATTTTATTAAAAACGTCGAGAAGATTATACATGAAACGAACGATCAAAATCTTCATGTTGTGATTTACGATTACAACAGCTCTGACATCAACTTGGAAAAGGTTTTAAAGGACAGTTCTCTGACAAATTACATGTTCAGAAGAGAGAGTGGGAAATATTCGCGGACGCATTCCTTTACTGAGGCAATAAAACTCGTATCAAACCCGCACAGTATTATTGTCATGGTGGATCTTCATCTCCATATCGCTGCGCCATTTATCAACAGCGTTCGAAAAGTAAGTTGAAATATATATGTAAAGAAAAATAAAATTGTGTCCGTTGATAAAAAAACAATGACTAGATAACCATAGAGATTTATCCAGCGGATATTGTTTTCCATCCTCTGAACAACAGGGTCTTGGAAAGGATGATTTCGGAGGTGATTGTGGTTTGATGGCTCATTTCATGCTGTGTTTCCTTTTTCAGCATTGTATCGAAGGTCGTATGGTTTACACGCCGATCATTGTTCAAATGGCCTGCGGTTCTAATCCGGCAAACTTGGTCGGACTGTGGCAAGTGTATGGTTATGGGATAATAGGATTATACAAGTCGGACTGGGACCGAGCCGGGGGATTCGGGATGAATAAAAACAGCTGGGGAGGAGAGGACTGGATACTAATGGACCGGCTTGTCAGTGTAGGACTGGAGTTTGAACGCATGCGCACTCCTTATGTATACCATTATTACCATTCAAAGAAGGGACTGTGGTGATTCAAGGTCTTGTTCAAACTTTTTAGAGCAATTATAAGTTGTTTAAGAGAATGATAATCGCTGGAGTCCTGTGGTCAGGGAATAAAGCTGTGCTGTGCAATTAATTTTTCCGGTCGTTGGTACGACGATTATACGACGATTATAAGAATAAAACAGTAACTACGGATCTATCTTCTAAAGATTTCGACGCGAAACTATTCGCACCATCCACTGGCTATCACGGCTTACCTTTATTTATTAATACAACTACCGTGAACGACTAAAACTTACTTTAGATATTGCGAACGCATTTCGAAAGGGTGCAACAGAAAACGGTAGACGTAGTTGTAAGAAATTCAGTGCAGGAAAGCTACGGGAACGCAAAAGGAACTTGGAAGAAAAGTACCACGGGTATGATACGGAGATGAAACAAGGGGATCAAGAGCAAGCGCTCTGGAAAACATTCAGGTCCGAGGTCTAACCCAAACCGCGGTTTTACGCAAGCAGTGGGCCTTACTTATTCTCTATAAGATGGTTTCTCTTTTTAATAAAATAAATGTCCTTCTACGGCTAGCTTTCGGCCCTGTTGACACTGTTCACGAAAATGAATGTTCAGATAAAAGATTCAGCCAAATTCAAGGTAGTTTGGAAGCAGTTTTGTTAAACAACAGCTAAACTCTTTTTGAATAACCAACCTTAGTCTTGATATAAGGGGGGGGGGGGATTTTTCGAGGTTATTTGTGGGTATTTATGGAAATTCCTCACCGGTTATTAAAATTTCCCTCAAAGAAAACCAGCAGTGCAGGCGTCTTATTAGTACGAGCTAACGCTATAAGCTAGCGATCGTTTATACAACCGGCCGTGTTTGAGTTGGAATTAGAGTGGACGGTGGGGGTAGGGGGCGGGGGGAGGGCGATAAGTAATCTTCACCTCCCAACCCTACCCCTCTCCCTCTTTTTGACCGACGACTACCCCCTTGGTACAAATTTCTTTCCCTCCCCAGCCTTCCGCTGCTATCAAAAAAAATCACGCGCGTATTGCGCTCTTTCCGTTATTTGCTCTCTTTCGCGCATGTATTACGAACATTCTTGCAGATCCGTTGCTTTGCAGGTTAAGATTTATAGGAAACTACCGAAGCATTGAATTATTTTTTTCCTCTGTATTTCTTGGTAAGTTATCATTATCGATTTCTCATGAGCTATCAGTACCCTATAATGCACCACGGGAATGATCCAAGGTGGCGGCGGACAAGAGATTCAAAACAACAACGACGTCATAAATGAAGAGAAGCATATTTGGACGTGAAGTACCGCGGAAGAAGGCTCATATTAACCAAATTTTGATCGGTAAGACTGAATGTATTAAAAGAAGATGATTTCTCGGTTCCATCAGTTACAGAAGTACAAATGTTATCCATGAAACGATCGGCCGTGAAATCGTCAAGATTTCCGCACAGCACCGAAGTATTTTAAACAAAGTCATAGCCCCAAAGGCAATTTGTTGTTTTTTTAGAGGGCACGGTAACGAATCTTGCAATCTGATTGGTTCTTTACCCGGTCAGTATTTTCCTATCTCTGCCCACGGGCCACGGTAACGCTTTCGTGAGTCGCCGAGTACATCCTAACTTTCGTTGTCATTTTTCATAAATATACCTCGTTTTCCGGCTGGGCAGTATTTTTAAGCAAACACGTCGGTCACTACCTCAAGCCGATAAATAACTTATGAATCCTCTCTTTTCTCTCTATCAAATCACTTTGGTTGACAGAAAAATATTGGTTTCAGAATGAATTTGTATAAACAATTGCGTCATTACGTTGGTTGACAAGCGGCCTAAAAAACCGTCTGCAATTAATTTTAATCGTTCACAAAAAGTACCCAGAAAGTTGAAACGTGAGGTATTTGGTCACAGTTAAACTGAACGATGGAACTTTCATTCATTTAATATCTGAATTTTCTCGAGCAATTTGTTCGTAGTGAAAGAGCGAGCGAAGTTTTAATTTAAGTTCTACAACAAATATACGCTCCTGGTGAGTCTTTCCAATTCCGTTCAATTTGGACATTTGTACCTTAAATTGCACAACAGAAATTGAAGGAATTTTTTGAGAAAAGGCCGCATCACATTCCCTTGTGTCTCGTTGGAGTGTGCCGTTCGAATTTAGTTTTTGTGAAGGAAAGATCAGAGTTAAACACGCCACTACAGCAAACAAACGAGCAAACTCTCACAACTTCAAAATAAAAAAATTGAATTTACTCACAATTACTTCCCTCGCCGTTTACTTAATGAACAGAGGTAAATCTTTGTACATGAATGAATGGTCGATGAGAGTGAATAATACTTTCCGTTAGATCATTAACTGATTTTGAAGAAAACATTGTCGTGACAGTCCTTGCCAAACTAGTTCTGTTGGTTTTCACATGTTCCTACGCTTCTTTTTTTTCTTGCGCGCTCTCTAATTGACAGGTGTCAGATTGTGACAGATACTTGTAAAAATGTTTCAAAGTTTGTTTGGAAGCCTTTTAAATCACCTTTATCGTTACGGAAATGAAAACGTTTCGCTGAGGCATCTCTCTTAAATTTGCATCACCTCTATTTTAACTACCATTTACTCACTCAAAAATTGTTCAGTTTATGGAAGATCTTGCCGTATTTACGGCCATAAATCATTGGGGTTCTTTCGGAAAGAATTTCGTCAAGTTTAAAAACAATAAATATGTTATTTACCGGCTAAGGGTCGGTCCGTATGGTGAAAAACTGTGACCTCGGTCTTGAAAATGCTGCCCTCGGCCTACGGCCTCGGGCAGTATTTTCAAGACCTCGGTCACAGTTTTTCACCATACGGACCTCCCAGCCGGCAAATAACATATATGTATTGTTTTCTACATTTCTATCTTTATCCAAGAATTGTATGCATAATGAAGCTTGGGGTCATACGGAAGTCTCACAGTGAAATCCCCCCATTCATCCCCATGGTAATCAGTTCGTTCTGTCATAGAATTCGCATTTACTAAACCACTTAGGAAAAGAGCGGCTATAGTTTAAATTTTGGTTATTTTAATATGTTGTTACCGCACGCTGTTGTGCAATTTCGTAGTAAGCCACTTATAAGGCCCAGTTCAGACTGAATGTAATAAAAGAAAATTAGTTTTTGGTTCCGTCAGTGGCAGAACGTAGTACAAACGTTACACACGAAACGATTGACCGTGAAATCGGTGAGATTTCTGCACAGCACCGAAGTATTTTAAAACAAAGCTATAGCCCTTAAGGAAAACTATTGTTTTCGACGTTTTTATCTGTATCTAAGAGCTGTATGCATAATGAAGCTTGGGGTAAAACGGAAATCTTATTATGAAATCTCCCCATTCATCCCCTTGGTAACCATTTCGTTCTGTCATAAAATTCGCATCTAATTAAATTACTTTGAAAAAGAGCAACTATAGATTAAGTTTTGGTCATTTTAATTTGTTGGAGTGAAATAAAAGACAATGGGGACTCAGAATTTTTTCTTCATCCAACGTTCGTGACAAGACGATTCTCTATAAGAGATAATGTTACGTGTTTCAAAAGCTGAAGAAATTGCCCGAGTCGCGCATTGATCCTTAATTTTACTCGCGCCCATGCCATTACTTTTTTGTGATATAAAGGATAAAAAAATTATGTTGTTACGACACGCTGTTGTGCAATTTCGTAGGAAGCCATTTAAGGCCTACTTCAAGCGTTGAATTCCACATAATTCCAAACTGCATGAATTCCACATGAATTCCAAACTGCAATTTTGAGTGACCCAAACGGATAAAGTTCGACCGGTTGGTCAAATGTCAAACATAATTCGTCAAACCGAATTCAGAGCAGCATGATTTCAAATGAAGCCATTTATAACTGATTATTTTAGTTCGTTTCATAAACTGAAAAGATCGACGTTTGTCCCATAGTCGATTTTCACACGATCTATCCGTTTGAAGCAAACCGATACAATATTTTGGTCGATCCTAGTTAAGTTTGGCAAACTTACTTAACTGATTCAAACGTTGAACTTAACACGGACTTAATTCTCTCGGTTTAGTGTTAATAAACTGTAAAACGCACAAATCAGCTAAATGATATTTTATTTTTGAACAGCAACGCCTCAGTGATGAAACTAGCCTCGCTAAAAATCGCGCACGCTATCAATGAAATCATAATACTTTTAGGCAAAGTTAAGCTGTTTCATTGTTTTCAATATCAAGTAATTTGACCCGACGCATTTTCCAAGTTAATGAAAAATACTCTCTGTCACAGCCAATCAACATTAAGTAATTTTGCCCCCCAGGAGGTGGATGCTTTAATCGGAGGTCACATTGATGCGTAGTGTGTAGTTTTCTGTTAAAATCTGGTTTGAAGAACTCACACAAAATGGGAGCAATTTTTCATGTGCAAACTGCACTTAACCGTGTATGGAAACGAAGAATCGTGAAAGTTGGAGTCGTTCTGTTCCTGGTCTTTGAATTTCTAACCTTTGTTAGATTCGACAAGTTTACCAGTATAATCACCAACAGCAAAAAAACGGCAGCCACAAGCAAAAATCTGACTGATTCGTATAACCTCACACTGATAGAAGAATCTTCCAAAGCACTCAAAATGTCAGGTTTCTTAAACTTGCATTTGTGGTCAGACACTTGTGCTAAAAACTTAGACATTTTGTGTAATTTTCCTATGTTTCCAAGAGCGCCAGATAACAGACTTGCTCTGAGTAAAACTGTTATTGCGAGAAATTTGAAACAAGCGAAGGCGATAAGATTGTTTGGATTTATAGAACCGATCGAATCTGGCGTGTTTTTTTTCATGGTTAAATTTTGCATTGCCGAAGTTTATCTTAGCTACAACAAGAACTGGAAAGAAGCAAGACAGATCTTATCCTTAGACGTTGGAAAATTTCCTGAAAACAAATCAGACTCTCAAGTTTCTTCAGCAATTGATCTGGTAGCTGGAGAGAAATATTTCATCGACATAGTCGCCATTTGTGTTTACAGAATTAACAAGTTACAACTTTTGTGGAAAACTCCAAGTAGCTCTGGTTTTGAAATCCTAAACTCAACGTTTTTATCAACAAAAATGGATGACAACAGCTTAAGTAATCTCAGTTTCTACGACAAAGATATACCAGATTCTCAAGCCTGTGCCCTGAGAAAGAATGACACCACTTATTTTAAATCACGCCGTGAAATAAGCTACTTATCACACGAGGAAGTGAAAAACGTATTACCAAATTGTGAGTATAAACCAAGTTACATTTTGAATCGCAGAGTAAGCAAATATGAAGCAGTATTTCGTCATGTGGTTCACTCATTCATCTTCCCGTTTCCTGAACATCACCAAGTCAGCAATTTTTCCAACCGGATTTATCCACTTGGAGAAAGCGAGGCCAGGGAAGTTGTTAACATCTTAATGGAGGCTCTCCGTAATAAATCACCAAGGTAGGAAAATTGCAAAATGAATATAACAAAATGTATACACTTTGTCTAAATATGAAGTCACGTACTTATCATAAATTAGAACCTGACATAAGCAAATAGAAGAAAATAAAACTAAACCAAAGGTTGTCTAAGATGTTGAATACAATTTTTGGTGTGAGCCCCAGTTAAAAACGGTAATGACGAGAATGATTTTAATATTATTAATGCTAATGTAACAGTGATAATAACAACAATAATTGTAATAATGACAATATAATAATAGCAACTGACGATATTGATAGGGTTCGTATATCATGAATAAAGGGGGCAAGTTTCTAAAGAAACTGTGGTGCTGCGTCGGTGAGAGAGTATAGCAGGTAAAACTTGCTTTTCTTAACAAATTGATCGACAGTCAGCATTACAAACGGCTGAGAAGGAAAACACTGACTGCATCCCATTCACTCTCACCGCCATATGCATCTCACCCCTACAACCACGCAGTTAAATCTATCATTCTTAAAAAACTAAACTGCTCCAAAACGATTCAGAGATTGGCACTATCTTTTAACAACCCCCACTAATTGAAACGTGACAAAAACATAGGCAACTTTTTTTACAGAAGTTCATTTCAAACCAATGGCCAATCTGGAACGTGCGCTCGCTCACGATACAAAACTTGTCCTTCATTCATAACGTAGAGAAAATATCGGGACCCAAGAGATCCATTAAGATCACTGATCACTTTACCTGTACCTCCGCCAATGTCATTTACTGCATAACTTGCATTTATTGCAATAAGTTATACATTGGTGAAGCAGGAAGACGAGTAGGTGACCGATTCCGAGAACACCTTTGCGACGTAGAAAGAAATGACAAGGACGCATCCAAACCAGTCGCTAAACACTTTAATCTCCCCAATCATTCTAAACTACATATGGCAGTTTGCGGCCTTTTCTTATATCTTTATATATGAAACTATGAAACTGGTTAATTGTTTCTTTGATAGGAGGTTTGAATTGAACGAAATAAGAAATGTGGAAAGAAAGACAGATCCAAAAAGAGGCGACCGATATCTGATCGAAGTTGAATTACTGGACGTGACAAGTGGCAACAATGTGATGTTATCTGAATATGTGTTCATGTTCAACGGAGAAAAGAAACTCTGTTATCCAACGAGATTTCAATGGAACAGAACGGTCGACGTATATCTGATGGTAACTGCTAAAAATCTTGGAAGATGGCTTCATCATTTCATTAAAAACGTCGAGAAGATTATACATGAAACGAACGATCAAAATCTTCATGTTGTGATTTATGATTACAACAGCTCTGACATCAACTTGGAAAAGGTTTTTAAGGAAAGTTCGTTGACAAAATACATGTTCAGAAGAGAGAGTGGGAAATATTCGCGGACTCATTCCTTTACTGAGGCAATAAACCTTATATCAAACCCGCACAGTATTATTATCATGGTTGATCTTCATCTTGATATTGCAGCGCCATTTATCAACAGCGTCCGAAAAGTAAGTTTAGTTAAAACAAATAATTTGAAATTGATTTAGTTGCTGCTAGCTTGAAAGAACAAATACGCACCAGAGACGCTTCTTATTTTTTCTCGGCCATTAAAATTCGATTTAAAAATTTACTTCTTACCTCGACTCGAGATTCAAAGAGTAAGATAACCACTTGATAGTTGTCTTAAATGAGCTAAAGATTCAACGGATGAACGTGGAAAACTCTAAGTAGTCCTGGCTTCATAAATTCAACATTTTTATTCCCAAACGCGGATGACAGCAGCTCATTTAATTTGAATTTTTACCATGAACTTATATACCAGATTCTGAAGCCTGTGCTCCGAGAAGGAATGAAACAATATATTTTAAATCACCTGGTTAAATGACAGGTGTACTTTGTAGTCTTTAAAAAATTTACAAGTGCCTATTACACCAATTTGCAAGAGAAATCATGTCATTACTTGTTAATAATGTACATGAATAAACATAGGAAAAAGCAAAGACAGACGAAATTTTGAAAGCGTGCTCGCGCTATTTGTAATTTGCACTCGTGTTACAACTTTGCACTCGTGTTATATAAGAATGCACTCGTTTTCAGCCAATCAAAAGCACGTAATTTTTCATGTACATTATTTCGGGAAATGATAAGAAAAAAGTAGTAACCTGGCCTGAATACCAAGAGGTTGGGAATAACATTGCGCGGTCATTGTCTTTTCTCACGTATTTTGTTTGACAGAGGAGATGAAATTGAGGGTTTCTGGATTTAACTCTTTCAGCCGTAAGAGGAGTCTGGCCTCTTATTTCTCCTAAAAGAATCAGCCTTGAATCAAATGAAAAGGTCATGGGAAAAGAGGAAATAATTATCAATTGGAGAAACTCCTGATTGTCAAAATAAAATCTCCCCGTCAGTATCATAGGAAATGTAAAGAGAACAGTGTGGAGTATATGAATGTTAATATTAGGATGAAAAGGGTTAAGTGAGATTTTGCTATATAGCGAAAACTACGAACAAAGCAAGCGGAAAAATCTTTAGCTTTATCTTGAAGTATTTCCCCATTTAATATTGTATTTTTTCAGCATTGTATCGAAGGTCGAATGGTTTTCACGCCAATCATCGTTAAAATGCGCTGTGGTGCTAATCCGGCAAACTTAGTTGGACTATGGCAAGTGTTTGGTTACGGGATAATTGGACTCTACAAGTCGGACTGGGACCGAGCCGGGGGATTTGGGATCAATAAAACGACCTGGGGAGGAGAAGACTATGCACTAATGGACCAGCTTGTCAGCGTAGGACTGGAGTTTGAACGCATGCGCACTCCGTATATTCATCACTATTACCACACGAAGAAGGGAATGTGGTGATTCAACATCTCGTTTTACCATTTTCATTATGGTTGCTGATAACGCGCTAGGTCGAATGTTCGGATCAACTGTATTTTAATTGAACTAGGGGTGCATATGTATCTTGACAGAGTACTAATGGCGGCTAACCGTCGAGCTAGGCAGTACACCTCGAAAATATCCGCCTCATCGCTGGCTGCCCATGGTGAACCTTTATTTCTTCGTCCAACCGCGGTGAGCAAATAACAAATACTTCATGGATTATGTCCATTTTCTGGAAGAGCAGAAAACGGCACACTTATATGTACGAAAATTCCAGGAAAGATTTGGTAACTCAAAAGAAACAGATGGGTATTTATCAGATTACAATAAAAGTCTATATAGTAAAGGGAATTTTTCAGCTTTATTTGTGTTTGCGCTCTCTTGTGGTAACTCCTCGCCATTTATTACACTTTCCCTGAGATAAGTCTTCGTCAACCTTCTACCTCTTGAACGTGCAATTTCGATAAATTTAGTTGGGTCACTCTTTTAGACAAAAAAAACTGACTTTTAAATTCTTAGGAAATATTGTATTCTTACGAACAGAATTTAAATGAACATTACATAAACAAGACAGATGAGACACAAGTGAAAAAGCAGAGAATAAAGTTAACTACACACTAAACGGGGAACAAAGTTTCAGTGTGTAACTGTGATTGACAGATTCCTTTAAGAGGGGTGTTACGCGCTTGATTTATCCTTGGCGCCAGGGATTAAGACGTTTACTCTTTCTCTCATTTGCTCTGTCGCTAGCGTATCACTAACATTCGCGCAGAGTAGGTGCTTTGCACGGTAAGATTTACAGAAAACTTCCACAGCACTGAATTGTTTTTCCTCTGTACTTCTTGGCAAGTTATTATTATAGAGATCATGAGAGCATTTTTTGGTGTCTCAGAGGTGCACCAGGAAGTAGTTTGTCTGCAGTCAAAACACACTTCCTTGTGCACCTCAAGACAAAAAAGGCAAAATTTTTGGGTGACCAAAGTCACCAAAGTCTAAAGCTGTCCAAAGTGTTCACAGTGGTTTTATTCAGGCTGTTCTATTGAGAAAACGAGACAGACCCCAAAAAATTAAAGGCAAAACTGCAAAAAAGAAAATGTTGCATACCAGGAAAAACAGTCAGAAGTATTGCCTTCCCCAAATGAAAGAATTATAATATCTTCGCCTGATCAATGGGCAACACATTTTTGTCTTGGTTACCCTATCCACCACCTTCACAAATAAGATGAGACTGAAAAAAAAAACCAGTTTTGAGATAACAAATTTGTCATTGAGCTGTTAAATGACAGTAAGTCATTACCTGGAAACAGGCCTTCAACATTTAAAGCTAAATAAGTAAGATTTAGACACAAGTTTTATCTTAGAAGGTTAGACTGCAATAACACTGCAAAGCCATGCAATATCCACAAGAATTTTTTGAACTTTGTTTCTTAACTTGTGTCCCTCTTGGTTTGCACATACACTGTTGTATGATAATATAATCTTATTTCTAGTGTATCTATTGTCTGTTATTACTCCTGAGGTATTATGCTTTATGATGTAGCAATTGGTTGGGACGGTGGTGGTGTCGGTTGAAAAGCTGCGGAGACATCATCACTTGGCAATGATGGACTTGTCGTGGGTATTAAGGGGGCAGGCATTGCTCCTGCAGTGATGTCGGTCATAAGTGGCGTTGCTGTGGCCGTCACAGTGACTGCAGAACTTCCAGCTGGTGTTGCTGAGGCAGCCGGCGTATTCATTGGGGCCACTGAGAGGAGAGGTGGGGTCATGCCCCCTATCACTGGTGTACCCTGAACTTGGGGCGAGAATGAGGGAACTGTCGGTGGGGCACCTCCAGGTGCTACCAAAGGAGTAGCTACTGGATATGTAGCAGCTGGAACAGGGGATGTGGTTGGAAAACTTGGGCTGAATGGGTTTATGGCTGGCGATGCTGCAGTTGTGTTGAGATTCAAGGAAGTCATTCCTGACTCCAAACCTGTTAGAAATAGAAAGCTGAGAACTTAAATACCACTTCCAAAGATCTCCCCAAAAAGCAATTTTCCTCTGAAAAATGCCACTTCAGTAATGTCATCTTTCTACACATACATACATTTTACATTTTGCTTCTTGTACTTCCAAATATTGTAAGAAAATTGTATGTAAGAGTTACAGTGATTAACTGGAGGGATGGTATTACAGCGGTGCCTAACAAGGAAAAGAATGTATATAATAGTGCCCAAGCTTGTAAAGCAAACTATAAGTAATCTACCTGCTGTTTGTATTGGTGAAACTGTTGATGTTGAAGCTGCAACAAGAGGCACAGAAGTGGGCCCACTGAGAGGAACCTTTAGGAACAACAAACATAAAAACAATTTAAAAAATTAATAATTTTAAGTGAAAGAGCTTATGCAAGGCAACAGAGTATTGTAGTAATTGGTTTAATGCTATGCTGAAAACAAGCTTTCTAACACTCATGGCCAAGCTGTTAGGTCTCTCACTAAGGCTTGTTGTGCTTCAAATTTGAAAACTGTGCCAAGTGCTTTGTGATATAAAGCAGCAAACATGCTGGTAATGTGGAGAAATGATCAGAACATCTCAGTGCTCCAAGTGCAAGGTTTTACAAGGTCACCATTTTCCAATGGAAGATCAGAAACAGTTCCCTAAAATTTAAATTTTAGTTGACAGAGGTCACCAATCATTTTTAGATGCCCACACAAAAACTAAAGACCCAACACTCACATAACTAGGGAGAATGAGGCAAAGAACAGTGATAATGATACCTTGTGCAAATTCTCATCTCATATTAACTTCAGATCACAAATGTTGAGGAATGCAAACACTTCAGTTTGCAACTTGACCCCTAGACACAGGCTCCCGGTTTAGCAAATTGTGCTGAAATCTTGGTTACCAAAATTTTTTTAATTATTTGCCATGATGACTAAAATGTTTGCTGCTTGGGAGGTTGCATCTATTTTTTTTTCTTTTTGTCGTGATTAACTAGTTACAACTCTGCAATTTACTTACATCAGAGAAGCCATCAGGAGCAGGAGATGATGATTTAGCTTGTAGGGGCATATCAGGAGGATCTTTGATAGGTATTCTGTGAAGATAGCCGTATCCTATGCCACAACCCATACTGTAAGATATATCAGAGCCAAAAGGTTAACCCTTTGTAAGGAGAAATTCTGTCTTGGTCACTCATGGGAATTAAATGGTTGAGTGATCTATACTTACTGTTGTTTTTCTTTGGTTTCTGTACCAAGAAGTGACTAAAAGCTTGTCTACTACTCCTTAAGATGATGTTGGGTCATTAAAAAATACTCTTCTCTCCCCACCCTCCACCTCAGTATTTTGTCAGGCTTCTTTGACCCTCTCACTCTCAATATCTCATTAACAATTTTCCTTACTGGCTGCCATTCACTTCTCATGATGTTAGTTCCAAGAATTTGGTATTGGATCAACTCATAATCCTGTCATTGATATTTTGTTAATTCTCATCACATGTCTACTTGATATTGTGTTGATAACAAGAGGGAAAATTTTGTCTTGGTCAGTCGTATGAGTTAAAAGGTGAATAGTTTGACTGTGCCCATATACAACTGGGTGGAGAAAGGCACTCTGAATTTTTTTTGTCTTCCTCAAGAACACACCAGAACTAGAACAAAGTGCACTACAAGACACAAAAGCAGTTACAAGATGTTACTCACCTTCCCTCACCACCCCAATTTTGGTTTGGTGTGATGGTTATCTAGAAAGACAGGTAGTAATTCAGAATTAGAACTACAGCAGGAGCTTTTTTTCAAGCACTGTTCATTTACATTACAACTTGCAAATATAAGGGACATACCTCTCTACAACCATCTGTTTCAGAATTGTAGACGTACAACTTAAGTAGTTTCCCTTCATGAGATTCTATAAGTTGGAACAGGTCTTCAGACTGAAGAAGAAAAAAAAACAGAATGGCATCAGAGATATACACCTCTGGATTTTAACACTATGTAGCTGATTGGAGTTGTCCTGAGGCGACAAATATGTTGCTTTCTAATAGAATTGTTCATTAAAAAGCCTCCACTGTTTTATTTATTCATTACCTCATGTAGAACTGAATCAGCTCCAATGATGTAGTCTGTATTTGAACGCAATCCAGCGATATCAGCAGGCGAGTTTGGTTGAACTTCCTTCAGACAAAGGCAAAATTAAATTAATTGGTTTGTGTGACCCTTGTATGAAAAGTTGCAAAAGGTGACATCTTTCTAAGCTTTACTCACCAAAACATGCCATACATTTTCATTAGCTCCTTCAAAGGAACAAAAACGAATACTAACACCTGTAAAAGGTAAGAGACAATTTGTTACACAGTTTATACATAAATTACATTCATCACCTGGGCACTATAGAGCCAACCGTCTTCCAATTGCATAGGAAATGACATTATATTTTCATTTTTGATAATCTCTTCCCTTCTCTGCTGTATAGGGGAATTCAAATTCCATTTCCAAAATTCACTAAATTCTCCCCTAAAAAAGAGATCTAACTTTTTTGTTTTCAATTTTCCTCACAAGAGGAAAATAGGAAGCAAATTCACGTAATCCTCTATATTTTTCAACAAACTTACCCACTTTATTTACATGTCTGGTTTCTTACCCAATCCAAACATACTTCTGATATTAACATACCTAGGAGACCTTGTCCACCCCACATACTGCTTGGAGTGATGCTAACCTCTGAAATGTGAAGGATGACATGAATTTAAAAACGTGAGCAGACTACCACTTTTTCAACAATTTAAATGTGACAGTTCAATTCAGCCATATGTAAACACCTGAAATATTTATGTGATGTGATGTCTGTGTGATACAGAGATGGGCAAATCAAGTGTCAGAAACCAAACTGAAAACCACAATGGCAATTTTTAGTTTTGAGGTTTAAGTGATTGTGCTGAACTGAATTATTTTTGGTCAATACTCAACTAACCTGTCAGAATCAAATCAAAGTATTCAGTGTTTCATTGGAAGGGCAATAGAAGAGTCTTTCAGACATCTTGGAGTTCAATCAGATAAGGAAGAAAGCTTTCAACAGAGTTGAAATAAATGTTTAACTCCCCTTTAACTCCCATGAGAAACCAAGACAGAAATTCTCCTTAAAATATCAATACAATATCAACCAGATAAGTGATGGGAAAAACAAAAATATCAATTTGGGGATTATTAGTTGATCCAATACTAAATTCTCTGAACTAACATTGTAGGAATTGTATGGTCGGCAGCAAGGAGAATTACAAATTTGATCAGGGAGTTAAAAGGTTAATTATAATCCCTTGCTCGAGCTACAGTTAAATGAAAAAAATTTCATTTTTTTTTTGCCATATTATGATCCTTTTCTGATCAATTCTCTGTCTATTGAGAAGTTATTTCTATTAATAAGAGAACTAAGGAAAGGGTTTCAAATCTTGGGAGAGTACTGTTACAATTTTCATATTGCAGAAACTTACCTCTAACTTTGCATGTTTTGCTACTAAAAACAAGCATCTTTACAGGTTTTTCTGCATTAGACTTGAGGATTTCCTTCAATGTTTCATTATCTTGATCCTAAATAAATTAAAGGGGAGATGGGGTGAAAAATTAAAATGTACATTTTAACATTTAACGTCTTTCTAATATACACAATTTCTCATCCTAAATGACTAACGCACAATTGCTCGTAAGTTGTAATGCTATTTGCTTTTAAAGAATAATTCTAAAGTCATGTTTTACCTCCACTTAATAAAAAACAGCTGCTTACAAAAAAGACAAAAGAGCTTTTATGTTGATCAGCCTTTTTATGAAATTCTTTAGTCACAATCGTCTCCGATTTCATGAAGAGAGAGAGGGAGAGAAACATTGTGCACGAAAAAATGTAATACCAAAAAATATGTCATTTTCTAATTTCGGTAACGTCGAACTTTGCAAAACCACTTTGCGAAGGGCAAGCTTATCTTTGATTCAACCTACCAGTCGTGTATTTTCTATCGAGATTATAAAATCAAAGAAAGGCTCCAATCCTGCTTTATATCCGGGAGAATTTTCTTGAACCTGCAAAACACCACGTAAAATAAGCCGCGTTAAATGAAGAGGGTCAGAACTGGATCGAACAATTTGTGATCAACAAATTGCGCGCTGTTACAGGATAGCTCAAAGCATACGTTAATAGGATCGATTGCATTAGTCGTATATTACCCTTAATACATGATATCCTTCAGATCCACCGCCTGGGATTTCTGCAGATTGGCCTGCCCCCATGTTACAATTTCTTTAGATGGTCTCTGCTGAGTTTGTCCACTCATTCAAGATGGCCGCCAAAAATGTTGACGTGGACTTCCCGGTAAATCTCCCAGCAGCACCAGCGAGAGGGAAAATATTTTAACGGGGGTGGGGAGGGAGGTGTTTTGTTTACATACACAGATTTCAAGATGGCGGCGCCACGGCCATGTTCAAAAACTCTTTTTTTTAAGAAAATCTCCATTTTCATACCATTTTTTTTTTAGTTTTGGTCACGCTCAACCACTAATATTATGTCAAGTTTAGATGCGATCCCACCTATGTTTTTATCAGCAGGTTGCAAAGCCGAATTGTACACAAAAAGAAAGAAATTGCGCTACATGGCGCTTCTGAACTGGTAAGCATGAGATTTTTTTTATCTCTTTTGTTCAGTAAAGTTTAGTGATAAATCAGCCTTAGGCTTTTCAAGCTATTTTTGGATCTATCAGACAACTGAATACAGCATATCATTATTGGGAAAGAAGTAACGGATCCAGACATTTCTCATTGAAGCGGGGGTGGGGGGCTGTGGGGGGGGAGGGGTGGGGGGGTTGCTGAGAAACACAATTTTGTTTTACACTGAAGCCTCAGGAACACAGGTAGGTGTTGATTACTTCATACTGAGTGATAACATGCAGTCATGATGTTTTAAGAATTTTGGTACCAGACGAGAAATAAAAAAACCCATAGTACTGAGTAGAAGTGGCGTCCAAACCCCTACAGACCCTCCCCTGCCACTTGAGAGAAATTATGAGGGACTGTACCCTCACAGTGTGTCCCTCTATGTAGGGGTACGGGTACGTATGTGGGAAACCAGTCAGATACTCAGAGGGGGGGGGGGGGTTAGGGTGACATGGACTTACATCCCAACTGAGGGGAGTTGGGATACATCGTGCTTCAGAACATGGGGACAAGCTCCGAAAGCTGTGGGAGTCAGTCTCTTATGCTTGGAACTTACCTTTCTTTTAGTGGGAGATGCAGAGGCATAACCCTTTAACCACAAATAACAGGTTACACAAAAAACCAAAAAAAAAATAGCTACCTTAAAAAGCTCTTGATTTCAAAATACAAATATAATCGTTTGTCTCATGATGTGGTCACTTTGGATGTGCATACTGCTAGTCTTCTTGGGTGATGAGGTCGATTGTGTACCCATCTCCTATATACTGTTGTGCTCAGCTGTGATTGAATGGAATTCCACAGCTGTGATTGGTGCATCTTTCAGATCAGTTTCTTTTTGTAGTCTGCTGCTGTATGGCTCTCTTACTGTTGTTTTTTTTTTCTATCATCGACATCCAGGCCACTAGGATTTCAATTCCATTGTCTCTAGTGATGCTGTTAGGGTCGAGTCTTACATGAATTGCTTCCTATGTAAATTGAGAGATTCTGGTGCTGACATTTCCAGCATTAGCCCTTTGTTTTTGACTTATTTTCTGTTATAGAAAAAAAAACAGTTTCTCCATTTTAGTATGATTTGTGGTATGTTGCTCACACTAATCAGATCAGGGAATGTATCTTGCACCAATCATTTTACAGCACTGGAATATCTTGCACAAATCACAGCAATTGGGTATTGTTTTCTTGTAATGATGTCACAGAATTTAGGGGCCATGCATACAGAATGACATTAACTAGAAATTGTGGGCTCATTTGATGAGTGAAATGGTTTTTGGCCTTTGTGAGAGCCTCCTTGATCAAGGTAGAGATTTATTGGAATATGAAGGGTTTACATTTAACTTTTTGTATCATTTTTAAACTACTGTAAGGGTATGTTTCATTCCTGCCAAGGGACTCATCCAAGGCATTTAGGCCATCTTGTTAATCACGACATCTGAAGTCTTACAGGCATCAAAGTGATGGTAGTAATCAGACCTGGTATTACTAAAGAATCCCAACTGTGTAACTTCCAACAACAATCACAAACCCCTTTAGTTGTCGTCATTTCTGTTATTCTTTAAGACTTTTCAAAACGTGGGACATAACACAAATGAAGATGGAGGAAGCCTTTTGCTCTATACAACTTCATGGACTTGAAATAATCTTATAATCAAAATTTGTATATTTCTAATTTAACCCTTAACTTCCAAGATCTGATTGTTAATTCTCCTCTCTAGCTGATACACATTTCCTTGTAAATCAATGACAAGAATTTGATATTAAATCAAGATAACAACTTTAACCTGATAAGTTTTGAGCATTCTCATTACCTGTTTATTGAATAATGTTTGAATATTGTAAAGAGTGGCTATATGTTAATCACTTGAGTAAGTTACAGGTTAGTCTAAAGCAAGTTGGGGGCTTGCTAAATATCAGTGTTTTGTTTATATGTGAGATATCCTTTCAACAAGGGACAGTAAAAATGTTACAAGTAACCCTTTAACATAGAGTGACTAGCATCCAATTTCTTCCTACTTTATCTCCCCTGAATCACGCATTAGGGTCATGGGAATAAAGGAAATGATCAACAAGTAAAGAGGCTCTTGATTGTTAAACAAATTGAGGTTCTCCTTGTTAGCACCATTGGAAATGTATAGAGAACAGTATGGAGAATATGCATGCTGATGTTAGGGTGTAATGGTCAAGGGGAAAGAGTCAGTCCAAATGATAAAGAATATTTCTATGTCTCTGGGCGTGCTGCTTACTCATACATTGTAAATGTCGGCATGTTATACCTGTTTAGCCTGATTGCCATCTCTAATTAATACTAACCTTTGTTTTGCATTGGTTTTGTGGTACACCTAGTTGAACTTTACGTGACACATTGTTTTGCGTCAGTTAACTGAATTGATTTAAATACTACACCAAATATCACTTGTTAATCATACTGATCCTTTGTTTGTAAAAGTAGTTTGAGATTCTTACTTTTATTTCAATTTCTAAACATGGGAAATACAAATACTTGAGTCTGTAACATACTCTTGACTTTGGACCCTAATACCTGCATTTCTTTCTCTAGCTGATTGAGATATTTCAGTCTCACTGTTTAGATATATGTTAAATTTATAAGGAAATAAGTTGGATAAAATATGGTTGAAATAAGGACTTCATCTTGTTTTTGGATCAGTTAATTGCCTGTTCTTTTTCTCTTTAATCATAGTTGAACCTTCAAAAAAGTAGAATTTCCTTGTAACAACTTTGGCAGAGATATTAAGGTATGGATATTAAAACAGTAGAAATGTGTTACAAAGCTTATGGAGTCAATACCTTGCAAAAACTCATCCATTTTTTTCTTTAAAAAAATTCTATTGTTTCAATATTCAGAGGGGATTTCCTTCGTCCAGAAAAGAGCTGTAACTCTGAAACTTGAACACAATACGCAGCTAATCACGCTCTTTTTAACTCACTATGAATTGTTCCGGAATCTCTCCTTTTCCCGGAGATGTAAACCCATGAATATTGAAACACTAAAAATTCGTTGATGAGCTCTGGGCAACTTGTAGGAACAACGAATTAAACCGAGTTCTAAAACTCATCAACAGAATTATATTGCTTCAATATTCAGGTGGGATTTTCTCGGCTCACAAGAGAGCTGTAACTTTGCCTCTAGCATTGAATACACAGCTAATCACGCTCTTTCCAACCCATTCTATATTGTTTCGGAATTCTTCCCGGAGATATGTACCCACGAATAATGAAACCATAGAATTGGTTAATAAGCATTTGGCAACTTGGAAGAACCTCGAGCCAAACCAAGTTTTCAAACTAATCAACAAAATTCTATTGCTTCAATATTCAGAAAGGATTTCTCGATCCAGAAGAGAACTGTCACTTTGACACTTGTACACCAAACACAGGTCATCACGCCCTTTTCAACTCATTAAAAATTACTCCGGAATTCTTTTTTTTTTTTTCAAGAGAAATCCAACCATGAATATTGAAACAACAAAAGTTGTAATCTCGCTATTTCCAACTCATTGTAAATTATTCCGGAATTCCTCCTTCCCACGGAGTTATGTACCCATGAATATTGAAACAATAGAAATTGTTTAATGAGCTTTTGGCAACTTGGAAGAACCACGAGCTAAACCGGGTTCTGAAACTCATAAAAAAAATTCTATTTTTTAAATATTCAGAGAGGATTTTCTCGGCCCACAAAAAATCTGTAACTTTGACACTCGCACACAAGATACAGCTACATACGCTCTTTCTAACAAGTTATAAAAATTCCAGGAATTCCTCCTTTTCGCAGAGATATAAACCTGTGAATATTGAAATAATAGGAATCAGTTAATGAGCTTTTGGCAACTTGGGAGAACAACGAGCCACACCGAGCTTTCAAACTCAGCCCACAAAAGAGCTGTTACCTTAACATTCGCACAATATACACAGCTATCACGCTTTTTTTTAACTCACCATAATTTTTTCAGGAATTCCTCCCTATCACGGAGATATATACCCATGAGTATTGAAACAAACAAGAAAAAAATGGTTAACGAGCTTTTCGTAACTTGGAAGAACTGCGGGCTAAACCGAGTTCTCAAACTCATTAACAAATTTCATTGTTTCAATATTCAGATGGGATTTTCTCGGCCCACAAGAGAGCTGTCTTTTTAATACTTGCATACAATACACAGCTGATTACGCTCTTTTCAACTTATTATAAATTGTTCTGGAATTTTTTTTCTTTCCCGGAGATATATATCCATGAGTATTGAAACAACAGAAATTGGTTAATGAGCTTTTGGTAACTTGGAAGAACCGCGAGCTAAACCGAGTTCTCAAACTCATTAACAAAATTCTATTGTTTCAATAGTTAGGGGTGGTTTTCTCGGTCCAGAAAAGAGCTGTAACTTTGACACTCGCACACAATATACAGCTACTCGCGCTCTTTACAACGAGTTAAAAATTTTCTAGGAATTCCTTCTTTTCGTAAAGATATAAACGCATGAATACTAAAACAATAGAAATTGGTTAATGAGCTTTTTGCAACTTGGAAGAACCACGAGCTAAACCGAGTCCTCAAACTCATTAGCAAAATTCTATTTTTACAATATTTAGAGGGGATTTTCTCGGCCCAGAAAAGAGCTGTAACTTTGACGCTTGCATCCAACACAAATCTCATCACTTTCTTTCTTACGCAATATAAATTGTCCCAGAATTACTCCTTTTCACGGAGAAATACTTCTGCGAATATTGAAACAATTCAAATTGGTTCAAGAGCTTTTCTGACGTTTGGTTAACCACGAGCTAGTTTGCACCACGAAATTACATCGTTTATATATTCAGAGGGGATTTGGAAAAGGTACTAAAGCCCTTTGTAACATGTAATAAATTGTCTCAGAATTCCTTTTTTCACTGAGATGTAAACGCATGAATATTGAAAAAATTAAAATTTGCTATTGAGCTTTTGGGGCACATCTTAACTCTGACCTTAAAAGTTGGTAGTGAATGAAAAAAGAAAATGCAAACAGACTTCTTTAAACGATTTGGCTTTATTTCCAAATACCCACTCCCAGAATGAGACAAAAATGTTCCAATTTAAGAGAAATTGCAATGGAAAATTGTTGTCGTTTTTTCTTTTTACAACAAACAACTCGAACAAAAGAGGTATCACACCATCATGCTTGCATCATTGCTTGTCGCGAATTGCAATTGCCTGTTTTTTTCATCCATTTTAAAATCGCACAATTCAAGTGCCTAAATTCAAGACTAGACCTCGATCGCTACAAAAATAGGTTTTTTTTTCTCACTAGGTAATAAAAGATGCGATTTAGAACAATAGCGCGAGCTGCAAATAAATCACAAAGATAAGAACCACTATACTCGAGGATCACGATGACTCGAAAGTGGATTCAGAAGGTGGGAAAATGACCATTTTCCCTTAAAATGTTTTCAGCTCGGTATCTATTTGACTAGCCAGTAGCACCGGATGGCGTAACATCTGGGTGGCAATGACTTTCAAGTCTGCTGCTCATTAACTCTGTGCCTTGAATACCAGTACAGCTGCAAGTTGATCCACATTTACAATCCTCAGGTACAATCGTCAGCTTTCTACGTCTTCTCTTTCCAATTATGTGCACCAGCAATAGAATAAACGCACACAACAAAATGCTCGCCAGGAGAGCTATCCACGTACTGTGCTGTTTGACAACTGAAGGGATGTCGCCTCTTTTACGGTTGTCATCCTCGTTACCAACCGATTTAGAGTATGGAACCTTGTTACTTAAGTTTCCGGAATCGGTGGACTTGGGACTGCCGGAATAGGCGAAATTCGGAGCAGATGTTGATTCTGGACTACTGTTTTTCTCGTTGTGACTACCACTTGCAACTTCGTCAATATTTTCTCCACCTGGTTTGGTTGGTTTCGAAGTGATATCACTTGCGCTCTGGTTGCCGCGATTGAAGTTCGTGGTCCGTTCAATCGTCGCTGGCTTAGCAGTGGAGTTATATATGTTGGTGATACTACTTGGGGTTTGAGTGCTGCCCAAATCGCGCTGGACACGTTGCTTTCGTTCCACAAACCAAGAAGCTAAGAGAAAGAGAGTAAATTTTTAGCATTTTTGGCCAGTGTGGAATGCGTTGAGTTTAAAAAAGTTGGCTTCATTCGTAACGCGTTATTGAGATCAAATAAAGGACGCGACGGATTAATTTTACAGAAAGCCAAGGTCAGGTGAGATTTGAAGTTTTACTGTTAAATTCATGACGCGTGAAATACTGTTTTAAGAGTACGTGTCGCATGAATTCCCTTAAATTTCGTGCGTACGTGAAATGGAATCAGGACCTCCCCCTAACCATCCCCCCCCTCTCCCACCTTCCTTTGCTACCCTCATTAAAGTTGTGTAAGATGATGAGTACATGTTTAGAAAATTTAGGCATCTGATCGATAGAAAGCGATGAGATCAAAGTTGTTGGGGCACGTCCGTCGAAGTAGCTCCAAGGTTTTGACCTCGGTTATTGAACAAAGAATTTAATACAGTACTTCAAGTCTTCGTGAAGGACCCAGGAAATATCTTTGCCCCATGCTTATGACTAACGGTATAAAATTTTATTTGTGCCATGATAGAGCTCAAAATTTACCTTCTTTCATGTTCTATTTACTGTCTATTTTGCGACAGTTTCAATACAAGTAATGCCAGAAGGAAACGATACAATATAAGCTGCGCATTTCCTATTTAAAATCTCATTACGTAGGTAATCTTTGATTACATAATTCACCCATCTACAAACGACCGCCTTAAAAAACATGTTTTCCTAAGTTTAGTGTACTTTTTCTACGAGTTACAGCGAAACTAGAAGACAGCCAAAAAGTATTTGGTACATGGAGATCAAAAGTAAAGTTAGAAACACACGCTTTTTTTCTTGTCGAGTATTCAACGCCCTTTTTCGATGTGGCGGCTTCTAACATTAAATTGTAAACATTCTTAACTTCTTCGATTACAGTAACGAGGCATGCTGCTAAATGAAATGTATCTTACGCTGTCCATCACCATTCTCCTAAAGTTCTAAGAAATTTGAATTCCTTTTTGATTAAGTAAGTTGGCCGCGAGAAGTGTAATCTCAAGGGTATCGGAATTTGAAGAAACTCTTCTCCTCTTTAGCTGGCGCGCAAATTCTGAAGCTACAAAATTGTAGTTCTTGCCTAAACGAGTTCTTAAGAAGGCTGAGATCTTATAAAGCTTTCATCAAAATCTTGCAAGAAGTTAGCGCTCCATATGCAAAAGGTTCCCACTCCAAAATTTGCACATTGAGTCGAATAGCGTAACTGATCTGAAACCATACTAACCTTGTGCACGTTGCGGTTTGCTTAAGGTGGCTGCTGTGGGTTTTAAGACGATGGTAGAAGATAGACAAGCGAACAAGGCCCCAAGAATAAACAATGGGCTAAATGGTTTCATTTTGAAAACTGTTCCGCATGAAATCGTAGGGTGCCTTTATTCGTTAATGATGTCTGCGGTACCAAACCACAACTCACTGACCTTAGTGTGGGACATCTGACACCGATAGAGGATCGTATAACACGCGAGCTTTGAGAAAATGGACTTGTTGACGTTTTTAGTTACCACAATTATGGCCTTGCCTAATGACCATAAACAAGTCTCGATTGACCGCTAACCTCATCGTCTTTCACAACAAACACTTATTCGGATACTTAAGTTTTTTTAAACAAAGAGGTCAGTGATCTCATGCCCACCGCAGGGATAAATGAAAAATGCGCGGTAGCTTTTTCTTGTCGGGGCACGTGATATTCACTTCCTGAGAAGTAATTAACAGTGATATTTCCTGACAAATCACGAATTCTTTTTGTCCCGTGTTCTTGCGAAATAAATTCAACCGCTTTTCTTTATTCAACGACAAAGCTGAAAGGAGTCATTTATCATAACTTGCGTTACGGAGAATCACGTGTCCTTGATTAAGACAACGCTTAAAATAACCTTAAGCTTCAGTAGACAAACGCCAATAAATGCACACAAAAAAAAGTTGGTCAAAAATAGAGAAGATTAGAGCAGATTGCAATTACGAGCTTGAGAAAACTCGTCTAACTGTCTGCCCAGTACTGATCCACTTAACGTTAAATTTGTCCTTTTATTGATTTATTGAATGAATAATATTATTATTGAATGAAGTTCTAGACATCGCTGATCTTAGCAGTTTTAAGATCGTGGGTTAAATAAGATAACATCTCTATGGCCTGTCTTTTATGAATTTTGTGTAGAGCCAACCGGAAGTCTGAAGCGCATTCTTACAAAAATACGAATGGTCCCTGGTTCGATCAGATTCTATGCTGTTTATCATGCGTGCGCACGGCTGACCCGGAAACTGAAAGTACAAATTCTCTAACCAAATGAAAAAGTTAATTAATCTTTTTTTATAACTATTTTAAGTTAATCCACAATACGTTTATTAATAACAATGGAAATTGATATCTTTTTGTTAAAACTACGTTTGGTTGGCTAATCCTTCCTCCATGTATTAATAACAAAAAGCAATTTAAAAATCTAATTAACACACGAATAAAAAATGTTTGTAGAATAAAAAAAAGTTCGGTAACCTTCTCTGTTCGTTTGTTTCTTATCTGAAGAAATATCGATAGACTCACTACAACCGATTCACATGAATCGACACCGTGACAAACTACATAACAAACGCGTCCTCAAATTAGATTACCTTAACCGTTTGCGCGTGAATTAGCGGACTTTAAACTCTTTTGCTCAAACGACCTTTGCGGTTACCATACTAATTCAGTTATCCCTGAGGTTAACGAGATTGTTGAACTGTCTCACATTTAGATATTGAGCTTGATTGGCATGACCTTGAGAAATCTACTTGGGCCGATAAAACTCACACGATCTGATCCACGCATTTTCAAAAGTTCATTTCGATCCTCTACAAATTATTTCTCTTAGGTATAATGCACGACATCAATGAAACTACACTATCTTAAATCCGTCACCTCTTTGTCTTTGTTATCAACTTTAAAAATTGCCTTATCCTAATTGTGACAAATGTTTTCACTTAATCACGAGCAAAATCGAAAAAACTGTCGGTTTTCAGGAAGTAAATTAACGCCTTCTTGACGAACTCATCGAGATAGAGTTTGCTTTAGCAAACTCGTACCACCGTCCTTTGTAATAAAGACGACTGTGTCGAGAGACAAAAAAACCTCATTATCTATCGCCGAAAAGGTTCAGACAGCAAACTGCAAGCATGCAAAAATCATGAAATTCATTTGCGTTTGAGGTAAAAAAATTGATAGTACGATCGGTCAGAAAATTTTATTGTTCAGCAAACTATGAAGTCTTTGCGTATATCGATAGCACAATGGCATGCAGAAAAACTTAAAAAATGAGATTAACTCATGCTCACAAAATGGTATGGGAAACTTTGCCTAATACAAAAATAACGTGACAGGTTTCAAGTGGCCTTAAATAACCTAAAAAAAAAAAAAAAAAAAAAAAAAAAAGAAGACTACTTATTGCTGGGTTAGTGGAAGGGTGGAAGGGCCGAACGCCAAAAATGTTTGGCTTGTGGTCATGATCGAGAGCCAAGTATTTTCCCGTCTGGCTGATCTGCCCTAACTCTGTCATTGAATGTTATGATCACCACCCCTTGTCTTCCTTTCTCTCTTCCTTCAGCTCGCATCATGCGGAGCCATGGGTCTTTTTCCCGATCCCAGGACCTGCTACTGCCATCTCGTGGGGCCCTCATGAGGGAATTTTCTATTACACCACATTTTCCAATAAAACCGCGCGCGGTGTTTTAAGGGCCATATGATAATGGAAATAAAAACTTCTTTCCTTGAAATTTTTTCATTCTTAACAGAAAACATCTCTCACCAGTTTTTTTTCGACGCGTAGTTAACTTCGTGATGACGTCATCGAGATGTTCTCAAGTCACACAATAACCAGGAAAAAAGCAGCGATAACACTGTGATACAGAGCATTATCTAAAAGAAAAAAGGTTACATTTAGCAGCTGCACTCCTCTTGACCATACAAACACCAATGGTAAAATGGCAGACTAGCCAGCACTTTTGGTCCACACCTGCCAGCACTTGCGGCTGTTCAACAATATTCACTTTGCCTTCGGCGAATAATCGTCAAATACAAGATCAGCGGATAACGTTGAAGGTGCGCTCTCATTGGCCACTCAAACTCGGAATATCTTTTGCTATTCACATCCGAGCTACTCGCGCAGGATTTGCGCCCGAAAATATTGTAATCGTTATTGTAACTGAGTCCTGTAGTGTATTATAAGTAGAGTGTAAAAATTTTGTAAAATGCCAAAAAACAAAAAAAATATTGTAATCGTTGCAAGAGTAAACGAGTTAAAATCATCTGTTTTTTGCTATATTATCTCACTGTTTTAGTTTATAATAAAACAACTATTCACCTCGGTGTCAATAGCTAGCAGTGGATATTTACCACGCGGCTTCGCAGCTTGTAAATTTCCAACACTGGCCACCTCCGCTTCACTTTGGTGAATGGTTATAACTAAAGTGTTCTGTGAACAGATTCTGGTGTTATACAACACCCCCACTTAACAAGTAAAACTCAAGTAAGTCTAAGAAAACTCTGGACTTACCACTAAATAACCATAGGGATTGACCGAGTCAAACTCAAATCTGGCCAACACAGCATTACCATCCATACTGATACAGTTCAGTGTGGATTCGTATTCACATTTCATTCGAACGTTCTTTAACAAGATCTTGGTGATCGCAGAGTAGCCATAGAACTGAGGATTGACGTAAAATAATAAGTTGTACCTGAAATGACAAAAGCACCGAATGAGACATAGTTATTATTTATCAAGAATACCTTTACGCTCTGATAAGTTCACTCCTTTAAAATCCCCCCCATCTTAAATGCCCCTTTTTTCAACCACAGATTATTAATAAGCACCCCTCGATAACGTGCCCTCCGTCCGAAATTTCAGTTCTTTAATAATCCATTCCTCTCAAATAGGCCCCGTCAAAAACCTTGAATTTACATAATGTCCCTTTCTTATAAAACCTCTTTCTCGCTATTTAAGCCCTAAGAAGTCCTCTTCTTGGGGCTAACCTAACCAATCCGATTTAAAGGTAGTCAAACAACAATGCTTCACCAGATAAATAAAACCGGCGATACCCACCCTATGGGCATCTGACTCCATGTGACAATGAATCCGCCGGAGAATCCTCCTAATGCAGCTATGACGCCGCTTGCGTGACACGCGTTACTCGGTGTAATGTAAGTTGCCAACATGTAAACTGCAATCCACGTTTGGTTCAACACCAGTGACGTGATTGTCACTAGGACGAATCGCCACCAGTTGTATGACGTGAACACCATGAAGTAAGTCAAAACTGAGCATGCGATCACTGGTATGACATAGGCAGCGGATGTGCTAAGAAATGTCTGCATCACGTGTTCGTATGAGAAACCGACGTTTTCTGAAGATTCTATTTGTCGAATCTGAGAAAAGGGAAAATAAAAAGTTGCTCTTTAGAGCAAATTCAAACTTGCTAGTAGCTCTGTGCCGATTATAGTTTCCTAAAAACTATATATGCTTCTCTTAAACAGCCAAAATATTTCATCAACAAATACATTCCTTTAGTTCTGCAGACCATTCTGAGGTAAAAAGGACATCTTTCATGCTGTAAGGGAAACAGTTTTCGTTTTTTAAAAGCGTGGAAGGACATATGGGAATATACTGGTTTTTCTGCGTGGCGCTTTGCGCTTTAAACTCTTAACGTAAATTGGCCACCGTAAAGAGTTCCAGAGCTGACGTTTCCAGCTTTAGCCCTTCATCAGAGCGAAGGGTGTATATCTACGAGCAATCAAGGCTCGGTCGCTCAGCTGTGTTTTCCCGCGCTTGACATCGCCTTACGAGGAAATTCTATGACGTATATTTTCGCTCTGGATATTACTTTGGTTCTGTCTGGTGATACTCAATTAAAAAACGCCATAGTTTTGAAATAAAGCTGGATACTGCAATAAAAAAAATTCTTTTTCCACTCACTTCCAAATTCTTGTTGATTCGCTTGTGAAGAACCGAGCCCATGAATAAGAGACTGGGAATAGACGAACCGCAGTAGGCGGTCATTATTTGTAACGGCGTCTCTGCTTGCCAATAAACTATTCCAGCTGTCACTCCAAATACGAGGAACATGATTGGCAGGTACACTGTCTGTCCAAAAGTATTCGATAACGAGGCTCTGTAGTCTATCACAAAAAGCCTGGTAAGGAATCCACCATCTTCTGGACTAAAAACAAGGACAATTTGTTAATAGTATATGAAGCGAAACAAAGAATCAGCCTTCACTAATTTATTGACCAGAGTCAAATACAATGTTGTTTAAAGCCTTTGACCTCTAAGAATGATTAGCATCTAATTTTCAGTACAATATCACCCCTAAATCAAACGTTATGGTCACAAGGATGAAAGAAAATATCACCGACTCAAGAAACTCTTGATTGTTAAACAATTTCTTCCCATCAGCACCTCATGAAATGTATAGAGAACAGCATAGAGAATGCGCATACTGATGTTAGGGTGAAAGGGTTAATGATTAATGTTTGTTCCAGACATACCTTTCAGACGAAGATGACAAGAGATTCTTATTTGCGTTTTTTGAGCGGAAGTCGTCCTCTCTCCACTTTTCAGGCTGATTTTGTAACAAAGTAGCCTCTATCATCTTCTCATTTCGCAGAATATCTGAAATAATGTCTTCCAAATGGCGGAAATAGATCAAAAGGGAAAATAAATACGTCAACGGAATTCCTCAGCAAAAAGGCATCCAAAATATTACGTGATTGCAGGTAAAGAAAATCGTTTGAAGATTAAGTTACACTAGAATACAAAACGCGCGAATCCTAAGACATATCGAAGATTGTATTACCCTCTAATCCTCTTTTATCTTGTGACACGCGATCGTAGCAATCTGAGAGTCCTGCAGGGTCACCACAATATATAACCTGGCGGGTCAAAATTAAGAACACAGTTAACGTCTGACTGTCATAGAAGCTTAATGGGAGGTCCCATGCCATTTAAAATACTGTCATGGTTGGATAAACGAGAAACTTCATAGTGATGACGTTGTTTCGAAAAATTCCGTGGGGGAGGGGATTGGGGTCCTTGCTTACCTGTTCATCAGCAACTAAAACCAGTTGATTGAACATCAGGGCTGTTTTACCAGGTAGAGTCTGCATGGTCATTATTACTAGGTGTCCATTGTTACAAAGGTGTTTTAGAATGTTCAGCATTTCTATGGAAGAGGCAGAGTCCAGACCTAAAAATGTGAAAATTTCAGCAATGAATGATACTGATTTATAACAGTGCTGCTCGAGATATATCTCATCCTTGGTGAGCTCTAGAGCTAACTTATATCCTATGTCATACCCAGTCTTTACTCTACCTGTAATAGGTTCATCTAAGAATATGACTCGAGGTCTGGTAATGAGCTGATTTGCCAGGCACATACAGCGCTTCTGGAAAAAATCGAGGAAGAGATTAGATTAACGAGAAAAAAAAACAAACAAACAAACAGAAAAAAAGCACCAAAGCAAAGGGAAAAAATTATCTTAGACGGATAGAGCCATCCTCTTTTAGAGGGGGGAAGGGAGGAGTCATTGGTTTTACTCTGCTTTGCATTGTGATTGGTCAACGCCTGATACATGAACTGCTTTCTCAACCAATCAGATGCAACACTATAACTTATTGTAACTTTCCTTAACCCGCGCTTCAGGCTGTCATCTTTTTTTTGTTTCTTTAAGTTATCATTGGCTTTCTGTGGTATTTTCCAGCACTCTGATCGGCTGTTTTGATTGCTTGAGGTTTTTTAACGACGCTCGGTAGATATGTGCTTTAAAATACAAACAAACCTGTAAATCGGTAAGGTTCTCTTTACTCGACCCATCAAACGTTTCCTCTGCTAAAGAATTTAGTCTCATCTGCGAGAATAATAAAAATACGCCGTTAATATCTCGCTCTCTTCCTAAACACCGTTTCATCCTAATAAAGGTCACGGGTTGCAGACAAAATTTATCCACAAGCACAATCTTTCGACCCTCCTCGTTTCGTTTTTGTTTGAAAAGTCTCCTAATTTCTTTACTCATGCTTTAGTCAATATTTGTTTAAACATTTTTTTCGGCCATCTCTTTTTTTTAATCACACATACCTCGGACATCACCTGGTCCACTCTTTCCAACTTGACCACAGTTTTCGTTTTTCTGGACATTCGCATCAAAGCGGTTAGAATTAAATACTGTCTAACCGTAACCTCTCCATAATAAGGCATCTTAAATTGATTGAGAAAAATATAACTATTTCGAGCTTCCTTTTGTGCGCTACCTTGCATATTGAGATGTTTCTGTAAAATGAAGGAATGGCGATTAGTGACTTTTGACGGGATGTTACCAATACCAGCTACGGAGAGCCAGAGTCTGGGACCAAGAGTACAGCGGTAATCCGCGTAAAAATTACAAATGGCGGATGAAGACATGGAAAAAGGGTCTGAGCACCAGTTTTGGCGCAAGTGCTCTTCGAACTTAGTCGTCAGAGCAATTGTCATGGACGATAACTAAAGATTGTGTTAAGGGTATCTGACTTGAACTCTTATTTCAAAAATTTAGTTTTAAATAAATTGCAGGTGTGATAGATTTCGAGCCTTCGAAGAGGCGAGTGTCAGAAAACCTGACTAATCGAAGGTAAGGATGCTAAGATAGAAAAAAGCTTAAAGGCAACTGATTATTTTGGCTTCTTTTTCGGTTAGCAGCGAAGCAGCGAAAATCTAATTGTTGTCCGCGGACTTAACCGATACTTGTTGACTTTTTTCGAATTATCTTCAAAACGGGATAATACTCCTGGTATTTTAAGAAGAAAGTTGTGTTTTACCTGCTTACATCCACACTTTAATTTTCCACTCAAAAGACTCAGTAGTTTTGTTTTACCAGCTCCATGCTTTCCCACTATTGCAATAAATTCACCTTGTTTGAAGCTCAATGTGGCGTTCTTGATCCTCAACATACAGGAATCTTTCTTTCCGTCTGTCCTTCTTTCTGGATCATTCCTGATAGTTGAACGAGAAAAACCGCTATTTTCTTTATTTTCCGAGCATTTAACGTCTTTGCAAATCGCATTGCTTTTAAACTGTTCGTTCCCGTGATTTTGGAGAAATAATAAACGTAGATATTGCGCTGTTCGGTAAAATATTGTATTATTAGAGAAAGTGTCCTCCTCCTTCATTGATCGTTCTTTGAAATCTTCTGGTTCCAGATTTTCGAAACTTGGGGAATGATTAGAAACTTGTGAGGACGAGTACAGTAAGAGTGTTATTGCCTCGCCATAACCGGACACCTTAAACAAATGAAAAAGATAAAAATAGTCAACATGTTTAATCCCAATAAAAATGACGACAAATATCATATAGTATGATAATTTGATTTTATCAACTGAGTTGATGATGTAAACTGGCCACCGTAAAGAGTTCCAAAGCTGACGTTTCGAGCCTTAGTCCTTCGTCATAGCCATTCTCTCTGACCAAGGGCTATGGCTCGAAATGTATGGCATGTATGGGTACAAGTCACCTATAAACGGAAACATCCGAAATCAGGCGGATCTGTCCGAAAACGAAACCACCCGATACGGGGCGGACGTGTCCGCAATCTGACAGAACAGGCCAAAATCGAATGAAACCGCCCTTATTCGGACACACGTGTCTGAAATCAAACAGAGCCGTCCGAAAATGTTTGAAATCGGGTGCAACCGGACCAATATAGGATAAAACTGTCCGAAATCTGACGAAAGCGTCTGATTTCAAACGAATGCGTTTGAAAGCGGACGACACAGAGCGATTCTGACGGAATTGTACAAAAGTGGAAGTTAGCATAATACTTGAGCTATTTAGCGCTCTCAAGCAAATCATCAAGAAAAAGCCGAGTTGCATCCGCATCGCTCGACCAGAATATTCTATCCTCGTCAATGGGAGTAGATCCCTACTTGCAATATAAACTTATTGCTAGTACAATTTTACCTGCTGTGACTCCTTATGGTCTCCAAGATATCGCTTTTTATTTCGTGCCAAGAGAAGTAACTGGACCATAAAACAGATCTTAACCGCTACACAAACACCAGTGGGTACCAGGGACAAGAATAGAATAACCCAATTGAGCACCTCTCCCCAGTCCACAGCGGTGTCCACAAATTTAAGTGACTCCGAGCACGTGGGATTGCACATTGGTCCAAGACAGGTGTCAGTCACTCTCACAGATTGATGACGTTTCTCAAACCATTTTTGAAGAGTAGACTGCAAACTAATGATTTCGTTTCCACGTCCTATTGTTGTACGCAACCAACTTCCGGTTACTTTGGACAAGCTGGAGAAATTTTTCAGGAAGAAGTAAATTATTGTAATCAAAAAATTAATTCTACCAACTATTTCAACGAAAAAAAGGAACGAACTAACGAGTGAACGAACGCACGAACAAACGAATGAACGAACGAACGAATAAACTACCGGACGAAGGAGCGAACGCACGAACAAACGAACGAACAAACGAACTAACGAAGGAACGAACGCGTAGACAAACGAATGAAGGAACGAATGAAGGAACGAATGAATGAGTTGACGAGCGAATGAACTAACGAACGAACGAACGAACAAACGAAAAGGCGAACGAATAAACGAACGAACGAACAAGGAACGAAAGCATTAAGTAACAAAAGAACAAACAAATAACGAAGACATGAACAAAAAAATGATCAACCAACGAAGGAACGAGGGAACAACAAAAACCGAATAAACAGAGACACAAACGAAAGCACGAAGTATAGTGATTGCACGACCAAAAGAAATAGAAAAAAAAAAAAAACTTAATGAACGAGAGAATGAAAGAATTCTGACAACTCACCGGAAAAAAGCATTTCCCTGGTTGAACATTCTACTGTAGTGAAGCGCTTCTCCTTCATCTCTTAAACTTGACATGCCAAAGAAAGTGTGCTGAAAACACGCGGGCACAAAGTAACTAAGATTTGAAGATCTGGGTTCAATTGCAAACAAAGATTGGTTCATGGCACCCCCATATGACTCGATCAGAGTTATCAGATCTGTCACACCGTTATCTGCGACGGAAACTCTTTTCGACAAACGGGCGACAATGTCTCCAATGATATAAATATCATACATGCTGAACACAAATAGCGTTGGCACGTTTGATGGGTAGTATCCCCGTTTAAGCATACATGAAGCTGACAAACAGCACGGATACCCATGAGTAGTATCTGCACATGCGCTTGATAACGGCTTACCGATGATGTAGAATTCCTTAGCAACCTTTGATGTGATGCTCTCTCGGAAATTCAAAAACCATCCACCGTCTATGATCACTGAAATGCTAACATTTAAATTCCTGGATGACATAAGGTCTTGTAACCATTGTACGTGGTTGATCGCACCCACCCCTCCCGCGCTGCTCCCAACTAAAACAACCTCACGCGCTCGGCTCAAACCTTGGTCGAGCAGCTCATAAATAGCGCTTTGAAAAATGATTTTACCGCTGAAAACAAACTGTTCCACACTGCTTGATGCTCTGTTTTGTGTTCCCAGCCATGCATCGCTGCTGCAATACGGTATCAAAACACGTGAATAATTGTAGAATAACTTATTCTCGTTTCGAGTTGTTGAGAGCAAGTCCTTCCCACTGATTGTGCTTGGCATGTACTTGGATGTCATTAGAGCGTTCGTTAACTCGCTCCCAAATCGTGCATGACATTGAGCCTTTGTGAGACAATACGCTCCGCTCTCCAAAAATATAATCCACTGTGATGGCTCCTGAACATCCATATAATAAATTGCTGTTGTTCCGTCATTACACAAAGCATCTTTGTTGCTAAGGGTCTTCTTGTACATCGTGTTAGAGCGAATATTTCCACTGGCAACCATTTCAGAAGATAGGATGCTGGTCGCTAAAACGACTGTTAAGAACATCTCTATGGACGAAAAATCAGCTTCTATCCCCTTAAACTCTTGAAAAAAATTTCTTAGAACAGCGTAAATTATGTTAACTTGTTGTTAAAGTTGCCTGTGCGCAAGGTACCAATATCGACACAATTTTCACTCAATCCAATTTTCTCCGTCATGAAAATCCATTTAATAATTTGTTAACTGTCACTAAATCACTCATTGCAATAACGAGCACAGTGTTTAGGTTTCACTTCTGCTCTTGTTTAAGTATTTATGTCGTGAAACATTTTTATGGATCAGTGTTCCTAATTTCGAGTTTTCTTACTAACGTGTCTTTACAGGTGCCTAAATTATGTTCCATTCGGAAAATTTGCAACTTTACAGTTTTAGGTAAGATTGGTCAAAGAAAAGGAATGGGTTATGGTTTGTCGGTAAAAGAAAACGAATTATTTTCAAGGAAATTTAAGCACCTGATGGTTTCTAATGACGAAAGGAGCCCTCGGGCAATGCGATAGAAGTTGACTACTAATTGAATTTTCAAATGACTGTGAATATATGAAAATCATGTGTGTGAAATATGCGGATAAAGACGTGAATATGAAAGCGATCTTCGCAGTAATGAACACTACTTGCGCAGTAGTGAAAATAAGGCCTGAAAAAAAAAAAAAAATTTAGGCCTGTAATTAATTAAATTTTCATTCGACCCCCCACATATATGTGAATTCTTTAGATTTGGTTTTACGAAACGTAATCGATATGCGTTCACTTAACAATCAAGACCTGTTGTATGTTAGTCCTTCATTAGCCATTCGGTACCCGGCCTTATTCAACTGTCATTTGTTATAACACGATTTTTTTTTTCTTTGAAGCAGTTGTTAGTGGATCAACGATGAACAATCTTAATAATGAAAAACGTTGAAAACTGCAAACGACAATCCCAGCTTTGAAATTTCATCTTGTTCTTTGAGAGGATCCCTTGTGAGAAGAAAAGCTTTCACATACATTATCCTTTCGAAATTCCTATCAAACTGGATAACATAACGCGCCTTAGCCGTTCAAAGTGTTTCCATTTAAGTAGTGCCACCTGTTCCTAGCCTCCTGTTTTCAGTTTTTCAAGTCGCTTTTACTTTCTTCAATTTCTATTGTAGTAGTGTATTGTGGTGTGACTTTCAATATCGTAAAAATTTGTTTCTTCAATAGACAAAAATGATCAAGAAATTATGTGCTATTTACCTTGGTATAAAAGCTTGGCAAAGACAATTTCCACAAAGAGTTTGCTGGATTATTACTTCCTCAAAACCTTTAACAATTTTTGTTATCGAGTCTTTATCCACAAGTACGCCAAATTTAACCTGAAACACCTTAGACTGACAAACAAGTCTTATCCTTGACTTTCACGGTCAATGGCAGTATCTAGTAATCAACTGCGCACCTACCCCTCCCCTAAAAAATATTAACCCTAACTTGTTATCAGTTGAATGTAGTTGGGGAGTAGACGTGCAGGTGCTCAGATAATGACATTGATCCACTCTGAAAATGACTTCCGCTGAGGGTTTTAAAAACATCAGTCAGTGTGACGCAGATTGAGAGACCACTGGTTTCTTTGGAGAAGTCACATTGATGACGCTAAATACACTATTACACTCTTATGTTAAGATAGATCGTCGCATCTAAAAGTTTTTCCACTGATAAAGAATCTCTCACCCTGAATTCCAAACGTTTTATGTATCTTTTCGCGTAAGAAACACCTCCTTTATTATTCTCCTTGACTTTAACGTGATGTCAACTTCCACTTAGGTTGTCAAAAGGTCAGCAGTAAGCATCGCCGGCAACAGTCCTGCCCAGGACTACTCTCACTTGGATGACCAACCAACACAAGTTCATGACCAAACCGTTTACTGTATATTCAGAGCTTCAGTTTCTAATCGTCTCAAATATTCTTGTTCTTAAAGCTCAACTAAATCGAGTTTCATTCATGTTTCCTATCATTCCTTACCAAAGTATACTGTTCTTAATTCTTTTTTATTCACTTTTCCCATAGTGTTCCGTGGCAACTCCTCGACCTCCAACAAGACCGAGGGAATCTGGTACGGAACCATGAAACCGCTGGCCCATCGTTTCAAGTCTTCAAGACTCAATTTCTATGTGCGAACAAGCAGAGGAAAAACATCATAAGCTAAAAAAAAAAGACAAACAAAAAGAATGAAAATGCAACGCCTTGTTCAGCCAGTAAAAGTTGACAAGCCAGGATTTGAAAAAGGTGATTTTGTAGCAGATGAAATTGGCTAAAGTAGATGACTTTCTCAGCAAGCATTTCAGTAGTGGTGGCTTCTGTCTCCTTAACAATTTTTGATTTAGAACAATAGCGCCCGATTTTTTACTTTGGATATAAGTGTCCGATTTTTGATTTTAGACACCGCTCTTCAATTTTTGATTTTGGATACTAAAGTCCAATTTTTGATTTTGGATACTAGAGTCCAATTTTTGATTTGTACCTTCTAGCCTCATAACTCAACCTCTGTTCTTTTCATTGCTATATACATTGTGTTGCATCAGTAGCCACATGCAGTCTTGGACTGCCTACTTTTCAATACAAGTGACAGATGCACACCTTGCCAGGACTCAGCGTGACAATTGCAGCCACACGCTCTCCCCACACGGGATCAGGTTTGCCCAACACAGCACAGTCTACAATGTCATTGTGTGATAAGAGATGTCGCTCAACTTCAAGAGCACTGCAGGGAAAAACGTTCACAAGAAAAATTGCTCATTTTAATTCAACAACAGTCTAAGAAAAATTCTCATTTATAGGAAAGTAGTCCTGGGATGTATTAGTGCCGCAGATAAAAATCACTCGGCGCCAGGAGAACAATAAGAAGTAATTCAACACAAATCGAAGCGATAGAACGTCTCTCATCTCTACCAAACCTTCACCAAAATAAGTCAACACCGTTACATTAGAAACCGCCAAGAATTTTCGCGTTGCTTAACAGCCCAATTTGGCTACAAATGTTGGCTACAGACTAAAATCCATCGAACCAAATTGTATTTTAGCACAAGCTTCTTCGCTACATAAAAAAGTGGCCCTTCGTTCTATATTTCCAAGCAGAGTTGAAACCTGAAGTATGGGATTATGCAGAGCGAGGAAGGAACTAGAAAAAATCCTCGGAACAAGGCAGGAATCAAACCCAGGCCACAGCGTTAAACTTGCGCGGGTAACTGGCACTAGGCCGACCAAAACTCTGCTTCCAAGCATGCATTTTGATTCTGACCTGATCTTGTATCCTCCACTTTTAATGATATCTACCGATGTCCTTCCCAGAATGCTGTACACTCCATTTGCATAAGCTGGAAAGTGAGCGCAACAAAAATTCTGACGTTTATTTTAGACGGAAAAATATCTGCAAGCATAACTCGGAGGAGAAAAAACTTCGCTCTGAGACTTAAAGCAGGAGCTATTTATTTACCAGCAGTGTCGCCTGTTTTAAACCAGCCGTCCTCTGTAAAGGTTTCTCTTGTAGCATCGGGTTTATTCCAGTAACTGGCGGAAAATGATACAATGATGTAAATTGAAAAGTGTACACTCTCGTGTGGTAAATAGAAGCTTCACGAGATTGTACAAAGTTTTAACCCTAGTTAGTGCGGTTTATCTCAAAACCAGAGAAGAGCATGTCTGAACAACCTCCTAAAATGCCGAGGATGTTGGCATTATGCAGGGCTGCACTCTGCCTTGGAGTAACATCCATATCGTGGACTGGGAGATGGAAATATCCCTAGCAAATTCATACCACAGAAACCGAGATTAGCTTCAGCAGATAAGAAAGGCAGTCTGGTACGCAGATGTTACTTGACAATACCCAACAGCCTAAAGTGTACATCCCCGTGTCTTAGCCCTTTAAACCTAGGAGAGACCAGCATCGAATTTCTCCCTACAGAAATACTGCTGAATCATTCATTACGATCACGAGAATAAAGGAAATGATAGCCAACCTGAAAAACTTTGATTGTTACTCAAACAGTCTCGTTGTCAGTACCATAGGAAATGTAGAGAGAACAGCTTTGATAATACGAATACAAATGTTAGGTTGTAAAGGGTTAAAATAATTAGATGAACAAATGTATCCGTATAAGCCAACAACCAGCAATCTATTTCCTTCTACTAATTATACTTCGTTGACTGCTGTGGAAAACCAACACGCAGTTTATGCTGAGATAGAGACCAACCATTTAAACACTGATGGTCCACGAACTTGAAGCTCTCCTTCTCGGCCTTCGTTGAAAGACGAAACATGAGATCCATAATCGTTCCCTTCAGCTATAACCTGATTGACAGGAATTAGAAAAAATTTTAAAATTTGCAACCCAATAACTGTTGGTTTATACAAATATGATGATGAAAAATTCACGTACCTCTTTTTCACCATCCATGTTCTCTGTGACAACCCGAACTTCTGTTCCAGGTAAAGGGGTTCCCACAGAGCCCTGCGCTGACACAACATTTTATCGGTTAAATAAGTAGTCACATGATAAAGTTATGTGTGGGATTAATATACAGTATTCAACCCTATTTGGCCAATGAATTCCATGTCGCCGTGCGACTTTTCAGTGATAGCTCCCAGATGAATGCGGTAAGTCTTCACGCTGTCACTTGTCAGCCTCGTTTTCATGTTTCACGTTGGAGTCGATATATTATCTGAAAATAAACCTCTGTTGAGTTTTTCTTCACGCCTTACACAAGACTTATTCCGACGCTATACGCTACAGCCACATTTCGAAGTCATCTCTAATCTATTATTAAACACATGGAACAACATGGAATCTATTTGTTTTCTACAATCAGTAGGCAGAAAGTTTTAATGGTGACGTTATTTCTAAGTCTGCCTTTCAATAGAACAGGGAGAGGAACCAATCAAAATGCGTGTATTATTATACTCACTATATGATTGGCTAGATGATTGCTACATCTTACCGCTAATCTTGGTCCACGCAGAGGGTTCGATAGAGCCATGCCTATCTCTGTCATTCCGTATCTTTCTAACAGTGTATGTCCTTTAGTAAACATAGATAAGCATCTTTAATATGTTCCGTATTCTTTTTATTCATACGAATTTTTAACAATGCCAATTATAACAATATACGGAATGCTGGTCACATTTGAATCCAAAATCCAAACGTAAATGAGACAATTGTTTTAGCCTTCGAACAAGCCCTTTTTATTACCACTTCAGCACAAGTGTTTCTTCGCCTGCGGGCAAGAATGAGGCCTTAAGTGACACGAACCTGCGAGAGGACTGCAAGAGGTATAGCACTGATAAAACCTCTTCTTGACTCGTCTCAAATCTTCACACGGGCGGAGAAACGCGCGTCCTGCAGCGCTAAGAGGACCTGCTCACTATCTATTCTGGCCGTCTTCCCCCATTTCTTCATTACCAAAGTTGGACGTTTCCTATATTCTTACCAACGTAAGGGGGGGGGGGGGGGAAGAGGGGATTTTGTCGGCCTTAAGGTTTTTAACCGTATTTTTTCAAGGTTCCAAAAGGATTTTCAGGGATTGTTGGAATCGGCTTTGGATGTGTGAACTCAGTATTTCATGATTGGTAAGATTTACTGCAAGAATGATTTCTTTGATTAAAACTTAATCCTTTGACAACTTAGAGTGACCAGCATCTAATTTCTCCTTACAATATCTCCATAGAATCACACATTAAGGTCACGAGAATAAAGGAAATGATCACCAACTAAAAAAATACTGATTGTTATACAAATTCTCCTTGTCAGCACCTTGGAAAATGTGTAGTGAACAGTATAGAGAATATGCATATTGATGTTTGGACGTAAAGGATAAATGGTCCAGCTTATTATAGACGTGTCTGTCGCACAATAGTGGTGAATGAGGGTGTGGAATCTAAAGGTTTAGGGTTTGATTCTTCATGGGAAGCTATTAATTTTTCCTTGTTCCACCCACAAGACAAGGGGAATGATATATTTTGTCAGATAAAGGAATGTTGGATTTTCAATGTGATTTTAAAGTAGTGATATTCTAAAGGGTCATATTTACCTGTTATTTCCTTCCATCTTTTCATGACAGGCTCAGGGAGAGCAGCTGAACCAGACACCATTAATCTGTTATCCACAGTTTGAAATCATAGACAAACAAACACACAAACTCATTAACCCTTTAACTCCCAGAGTGATTAACATGTAACCTCTCTCTATAATATCCATACATTAATCCACCAAGCAGGTAATGAAAATACCTATACTTATCAGGTACAAGTTTTTATCTTAATCTAAAACCAAACACTTGTCACTAATTTACAAGGAAATGTGTCGCAAGTATTGGGGAGAATTAAGAATTAGATCTTGGGAGTTGAAGGGTTAACATTGAACATTTACAAGAATACAATAACCATCTTAAAACTTAAATACTAGATCATGATAATTGTTTTGCCTCTGAAGAGCAGCTTATACAGAAAAAAAAATGGAATTCCAGAAAAAAGAACAAGAACACAAATTAAATCTACCTGAGTTGTTCACATCTAAATCTTATTTTCTCCTTCTCTTCTTTCGTCAGGTTCTCTTTTCCATAGTGCTCTATCAGTTTGCTGTAAATTGTTGGAACAGCCATGAATAAAGATGGGCGTGGCTCATCTCCAGTTAGGATATCCCACACCTGTGTATGAATATGGAGAGATAACTCTATGCTATGTTCATCATGCATGTTTAAAATCTCTTGATTCATATTTACTTTTTAACTCAGCAAGAGCTCATGATGTTAGGACCCAGTTCAGCTCAAATATTTCCTTCCTCTTACAAGTGTGACTGAACTCAGTTGACCAGCTTTAATTACAAAACTGCTGCTTTATCTATAATTTCCATCTATCTCCTTCTTCCAAGTTCTTTTACCTTGTAGACCTTACACTGTGCCATGTGGCTTTATGCAGCCCCGTTCACCCTATTGCAAGTTTTTTCAGAACAATGAGATAGCTGTTTTCCCCCATGAATTTGGACTCCCTTCCCCCTTCCCCCCAATTAGATAGGTGCTCCCCCTGAATTTAAACTCCTCCTCTTTGTGGATGTGCCTCATGTCTTGTCCTAAAGTGAATTAAAACTATATGATCATGTGGCAGACACTTTTTAAGTTTTTTTTTATGTTAAGTGCTCATCAAGTTGTTTGGGTCATACAATAAAATATTTTAACTTTTGGACAGTTTCCTTAAAATAAAATCTTTTTCAGTTTGCTACCTAAAACTGATGAAAGTTGTGTAAGATTCAAGCTAACACTGGTCAATTTATAGTGAGTGTAATTCCTCAGCACAATAACAGCAAAATTTATGAAACTCCTACCACAATATGTTGCAGTTAACTACCAGCTTTCTAATATAAAGAGACAACAAATTTATGCAGTCAGCAAGGAGAATAAGCACTAACTCTTTTTTAATTATTTACCTTGTCAGGCATAAATTTTGGTAACATGTGACATGTGGCTCCAACCCACAAAGGGCAAAGAAGGACGTTTACTATGCCATGGACATGATGAAGTGGAAGACAGTGGATAATATAGTCAGCTGCCTTCCATTCCCATGCTTTGACTAAAGCAGTAATCTGTGATCTGATGCAACAAAATAATACAAATTTAAGTGGTACTGATGATCAGTTAATTAAATACAATCACACTGACCTATTTAGAAGGAAAAATGGTAATTTCAAACCTAATAATATACATGAAAAAATTACGCGTGTCTGATTATCTGAAAATGAATGCATTTTGAAAGTGAGTGTTAAGTTGTAACACAAGTGCAATTAGCAAATAGCGTGTGCATCCTACCAGAATTTTGTCTTTCTTGGCTTTCTATGATGCGTTTTTCATGTAAATTATTAACAAGTAACAACATGATTTCTCATCTTCAAAGACTACAAAATGCACTCACCCTGTGGGCTTTTGCAATTTTGTCATTTTTGAAAAAATTACTTGTGCTTATCACCATCAAAAAGCACTTGAAATCATGTTGTTACCAATACTAACTTGTTTAGTAAGTGTATAGAACTAAAATGACAGTAAATTTTGAGCTTGCTTGTGGAATATGAAAAGAAATGTTATTCATCAGACTAGTAACAAGTATGAGACAAAGAGAGTAGTAATAGGCTTGTAATGATCGTTATTCTAAGCTGCAAGCAGGCCCTTATGGGTAGCCTGTAGGTGCGAGCATTTTTTCTCTTGCACGAGAAGTCTGTGCATGGTCTGGTACTGATTAGCAGACCCCTTCCCCTCTCCCATTGTTCTAAAATTGTCTTATGGGTGAAGCACTCCTCATGTAGCACTAACAATGAGGGCCTGGTTACTTTCTACGTTATACTTATTGTGTGGTACAACATTGAAGTGCAGAATCCAAAGGTCTGGAGTGTTTTTGTTCTCCTTTGCTTGTGACAAGATAAGTAACAGCTTTCCTTTAGATTAGCTCAACAATATTCTCTATATGAGTTAAGTCTGCCCACTGGTCCAAACACTAACTAACCTCAAATTTCCATGAGTGGACAAAACACCTTTTGGCTGCCCTGTGGTTCCACTTGTATACACAATCATTGCATCACGCTCATCCCAGCATTGCTCCGTCATTTCCACTGCAGTGAGCTCTTCACTGGACAACATCTGATTAGCAGACGTTAAGACTTGATCGACATCTGTCAAAAACATAATAGTGACTTCTTGTCCCCTAGCTAGTGGTTCCAGTTTAGGCGCATAATCACTGGACGATATGACTAAATCGGCATTACAGTCTTGTATCATGTAATCGTACATGCTTGTAGGATGAGAATTGCAGAGAGGAACTGCAATGCCGCCATTTCTCCAGATCGCCCATTGCGTAGCTACGTACGAAACGTCGTTTGGACAGAGAAAAGCAACACAGCGGCCAGAAAGGTCTCTTCCTCTGATCCTCTGTAAGATGCTATTCCCAATTGTTTGACTCAAGAATAGAATACGCTCGTAAGAGTGGCTTCCATTCGAATCAACGATCGCAACTCGGTCTTTATATTCTCTTGCTCTCAAAAATACCACAGAATTCCTCTCAGAACGGTTGTTGTTTACACTTGACGAAGCTATGTATCTCCCAGTGAGATTAACAAGACAACATCGGCGAGAAAAACGACGAAATTTACCCACAAAGTTAGAAATGGACGTAAACATTATGATGAGTTCTTTCAAATCGATGTGCTAACCACGAGCAAGAGTTCTCATTGGCTGTTAAATGATAGAACTTGACCGGAAACGGAAGTTTACCTTTGGCGGGCGTACTGAATTTACACTCCAGTGTGCTACAGTTACTGCGAGTTTTTTAACAAAGCAGCTTCTCTAAGAAGTAGTTTGAGCTTTCGTAAACTTGACCATGGAGTAATCTGATTCTGTAAAAAAGAATCAAAAAACCGACTATTGGTTTGATATGAATCCAGTTACCTGTCTTTGTGATCCTTGGGAAGCGTGTGGGTTCATACCTACATCCAATGCCGGTTTTGTTCCGGACGCTAATTCGGATGCTTCTGTTCGATTTCGAACACTGCCGTCTGATCTCAGGCTGTTCCATGCCATCCGATTTTGAACGCTATCGTCTGATTCCGAACGCTTCTGTCGGAGGTCATCGTCGGATTCCGGAGGCAATTTTCCGAATCAGACGCATCTGTCCGATTTTGGACACTATTGTGTAAGTTCGCACGCAATCGTCTCGCTGGGCGAGCGCTCCTGTCCGATTCCGGACGCTACTGATTCCCGGCTATGATTTTCCTAGAAATCCGTCGACGTATTTTTCCGACAAAAATGAAGTAGGTGACATTTTCAAAATGCTCCTGTTTTCAGTGTTTTACTGTTAGCTCTTCTTTCAATCAAACCTGAGAGATACCATGTTAGTTGAGCGCCACTCCATGAAGAAATCCTCTCCTAATAGAGCGCTGCTTCAAAGTTGGAAAAAATGCAATGAACGGCACGGCGATTGCGTTTTCTAGACGGAACGTCGGAGTGAGCATGACCAGTAGCCTATTATTCGTAATGGGCTCCTGGAATGACAAAAGGACATTGGGTGCAGTCATTACCAGACCTCCGCCTCTTTCTGATCCTCATTGTTATACAAGAAAGATAAAAAATGTGACCCTCGTAATAACATTACTCTAGAGAGAGGGCGCAAAAGGATTTATACGTAACGCGTGATTTAGATTCAGGTTTTTTAAGTAAGCAAGCGCATTGCATCATTTTAAGGCGCGCGACGTCGTCCCAACGCGAGGTCCCTATTAGTTGGCATACGACTATGTTTCCGGGGAAACAAGCGTAGACAAAAATACATCGTTAGGCATAAAGAGGTATATTTTATTTGTCAATTCAATTTGTATACTATATTTCCAGAGACACATAGAGTTCAAGCATTAATTATTTACAATAATGACCTAGGAATATAGAAAAATCTTTGCAACGTCAATCTGTAAAATATTTTAACTATGGCAGTCATTCTTAACCTTCTTCTTGTCTGGTTCGTTTTTCTTTGAATACCTCAACAACTGGTTTTCTTATATAAGTCCAACCTTTAATATCATTCATGGCTTAGCCATGAAATCACAGCGCGAGAGGTACGAAATATATTGGAGGAAGTGAAATTACTTTCTACTCAAAAGGGATCAAAATATTGTTTTCTTCACAAAGCGGATTTCTTAACAAAATAATTCAAATTGTTAATTCCCTGTCATCTGTCAAATGTAATTTTGTTGTTGTTTAGTAAAGTAAGCAATAGATCTTTGACCAGTCAGAGGGCACGTAGCAGCACAGTTACTCAACAATACGCAACAACGTTTCATTTCATTTTTCATATTTCTCGGAGGCGACATCTGTAAGTGGCTTAAACGCTACATACGGTATGAATGCAAAGTACTTCAGGCAAGCAAGTACAGCAAAGCATGTCGATAGTATTATTTTACTTAATGTAATAGGAGCACACCAAAATATAGCGGGCTTGTTCTTAAATGACGTCGTCATTTTTCATCGCTGTCACATGACACGGTTTGCAACAAAATCGAGAGATTTCGTCGGTTCCAACTTTAACTCTCTGATGGGCCTGGTAATGACTTTTTTATCTTGAGAAACACAGCCTGGAGGACCGCGTCTGCCTGGTGACCATCTCCGGAGCAGCTGTAAGAAAACGAATGACACAGATACGAGGATGAATTCAATAAGCAAATTTTGGTGGGGTGGTAGCGGTCTTGGTATAAAATTATCTCTTCGTACTTCTTAAATGCTTTTGTAGCTGCACCACTAGATTTATATTCACCCGTTCAACGAAATAGTAAGTAAATATATTCTCCGCGTAGCTTTCTTACGCTCTTCAGGACCTAAAACTTTTACGCAGTTATTGATCAAATTTGGGTCCTTTTCGGATTGCAAACTAACGAAGTGCTAACTCATTGATGGCTTTCATTTTTCTTGCACCTACTCCATATTAGCAAAAACTTGTTCACTGATGTTGTGTTGGTAAATTTCGAACTGGTATTCGCGCTATTCTATTATTGAAAATCATTAGCTGTTATTCCCACTCGGCTTGGAATCTTAAGGTTCATAGCCAGCAAGAATGGACGGGAACCATAGAGGAAAGAACAAACAAAAGTAGGTTTGCAATGCATGCATTAAGTTCCTAATTTTTTTCCCTTTTTATTTCCGTTCCTCATTCTCTAGTCCCCATTCCTGATTTTCCAGTATCCATTTCCCAATCTGTTTCCCATATCTCATTTTCCAATTCTCCACTTCCACTTCCATTTACAAGCCGCGACCGATGAAGTTCCTTTGATAATCCTAAATCAAGCTTCTATGAAAGGATTAATCAGTTGCAGCAAAAATCAAGACACTGCTTTTAATACATACAATTTTTGCAGTTCAGTTTCAGCGATTTCAAACCAGGCCCAGTCCCTTCGTCGCGTAGCTCGGCTCATATTGACCAAGAACTCCACATGATGAGTGCTGACCTGTTGCCTAGTGTCTAGTTCGTCCTCGTCATTCACCATTTGATGGACTTTGGAGCCCAATGACTTAATTGTGTCCACCAAGTGCAACGTTTGCTGTTCTAGTCTAAGTAAAAGACAACCATAGAAGTAGCAGATAAATATTTCTATTTCAAGGTTTTGCGCCCTAAAAAAGCTGTCCCTCACCAAGGCCCCTAGAGGTTTTTCTTTAGCATACACGGGGTAATTGGCGCGCGGCTGACAAGAACTTATTCCATCGCACATGCTTGACTTTTTACCGCTGTGTTCACACACCCGTGGGATTTCCACTGCATGTAGCTCAGCGGTAGAACGGGAACCGGAAGTTCTTAGATAGCAATCTTCTTAGGAAGCTCACGTTACCTCTTTGTCCCAAACTCGAGACAAACAGACAAATTAATATCTTCTTTCTCCACTGTATACTTTCATTTGTTAGAATATTTTTAGAGGGGAAGGGATGAATTAGGGAGCACTAGAGTCACTGGCAGGCATGGTATAAAAGTTTCGAAAGTGTTAAGAGAAATGTTCAGGTACAGACTTCAAAGCATTTCTCACCTGAGACATCTCATCAAGTCCTTTGCTGCTAATGCCCGGATGAAGCCATTGTAAAGAAATTGTAGGGCGGTTAAGTAATCTTCTGCTTGGCAGCACATCCAGTGTGCATCTAACAAACTGTCAACTGAGATCAGGGAAAAAAGCTTCAGTATTGAAACAGATTTTTCTTGGAGAGGTAGGTTCTCGCATCAAATTTTGAGCGATTTTCGATTGAGTTTCGAAAGTTATTCCGGACTATATCAGTTATGGTAGAATTGGTCCTTATTTTCCTTGACAACTTTTGTTTTGATTGAGAAAGAAACTACTTCAGAAACTTGTACTCGAAAATAGAGTAAGAGGAGACTGTACTGGCGCGCGGGGAAGGGAGGAAATAAGGGAAAAGAGGAAAGTGTGAGGGATGCACGAGGAAAGTGCGCTGAAATGGTGTAAAAGTGCGATAAAATGTGATGAAAATGCGATAAAAGTGCGGTAAAACGGCGGGAGAATTGCGGTAAACTAGGGAGAAATGCGATAAAGGTGCGATAAAACTTCGGGAGAATTGCGGTAAACTAGGGAGATATGCGATAAAGGTGCGATAAAACTGCGGGAGAATTGCGGTAAACTAGGGAGAAGTGTGATGAAGCTGTGGGAAAAGTGTAGTAAAACTGCGGGAAAGAGGGAGAAGAGGCGGGGAAGCGCGAGGAAAGTGCAGGAAAAGATCAGGAAAAGTGGTTAACTGGTACGTGATACCTGCACACGCGGTTGCCTGCATGTTGCTGTACACCATGGAGGCCCGATAGAAAGCTTGGGACGCCTCGCGCCAGTGCTGCTCTCTACACGCTGCTGCAGCTGTGATACTGTACAAGACAACAGACCATGTGGTGCCTTTACTAACACTGGAAAATCTGCAAACACGAAAGGGAAAGAAATTCTAATCGTAAACAGTACAACGTGAAAGTACCGCTCAGTGGCTTTCATCTGAATGGTCACACTTCAGGGTTTTATCCACAGAATGAAAAGTTAAAACCACCTTGAACAGTATAATTAGAAACATCGCATATGAGCACTGTTAAGTAGCTTTGTAGAATAGACAAAGACTGGGGTTTCACACACCAACCTAAAAGTTAGAAGCACCTTGAACAGCTATAACAAAAAAAAGGAAACCCTTTCACCCGCAATATCTCGATAAAATTCTCCTTACTGTCTGACATTCATTTCTTATAGAATTTTTTCAGAGAATTTGGTGCTAGACCAAATGATGATCTCCTAATCGATAGTTTTCCCTATTCTCATCACTTGGCTGCTTGATATTGTATTAATACTGTAAGGAGAAATTATGTTTTGGTCACTCTTGGGAGTGAAAGGGTTAAAGTACTGCTCTGTAGCTTTCAGTTAATTGACAAGAATCGTAATAAAAATGCATTCGCAATTTATAAGAAGATACTTAACTCACCCAGCTGTTTCGTTGAGAAGACTTGTTAGAGAGTTGTACGAATCTTCTATGTCGAAACTGCAACAAAAGAAGAGTCGTGTAACGAAAGATGTTGAAGAAGAAACCAATTGTTCAAATTGTTTTGTATCATTACCTGGCGCTTATCTGGTCTCTGCGATATGCTTCGTACACATCCACAGTTTTATTGAGTAAGAGGTCTCGTGTAGCAAACAACTAAAACGTACAAAATAGACAAACATTCAAATCAGTCTACTAGGCGACACACTATCCCAGCAAAGCCTACTTTCCTTAACGCGTGTGAATGGGATCTCAAGATCTGCTGTGAAACTTGAGAAATAACTTCGAGGTTGCCTGTGATACACCAGCAACTAATCATAGAGGAGAGGCAACACTCCATGTTACTTCTCGCTACAGAAATCAGAAAAAGCATCGGAAGTGATGATTGGGACACCCACTTAACACACGACCTTTACGCTAACCGCGTTGTCTACAGGCACTTACTCCTTCAAGTTTTCTTATTTCTTCCAAACTTAGTGTTGTAGCTACGACGTCACTATAGAGTTGAAGCGCCCTTTCACGGTCTCTTAATTGAAACAGCCTCGCAGCAATCATCCTGGTTAAATGTAACAACTTGTTAAGCTGGTTTTCCTGCGAAAGTAAAGTTGGACAGTTAACCCTTTGACTCCCACGAGATACTAACATGTAACTTCTCCTAAAGATTCCGATATGTCATCTTACAAACGGGTTATGAGAACAGAGAGCTGATCAGCCAGAGGATGTCACCTTGACATTACAACATATTCCCTTCTCTAATTTACAAGGTAACGTAAGATAACCAGAAGGGAGAATAACAAATTGGATCTTGGGAATTCAAGGCGGATTAACAAAGAGAACGAGCGTTCTATGGCTAGGTTGAAAATCTGAAAAAAGAAATCTCATCTTGCGAACTGTTTTTCCGATCTTCGAATAATGAAACAAATTAAACAAACAAACATACAATCAAACATACAAAAAGGGTAATTGTCCTACACAGAGCAATAAAAAATATTAGCAAACATGGCGTGCGTGACTTTTTCAAACACGTGATTTGCACACCTCAGTTTCTAGCTTGAGCCAACGCTCCACAGGTGTCAACTCGGCCAATTTTGGCTCTACGCTTGCTTCCACATTGGGCGACTGGGGCATAGATGAATCATCTAATGAGGTTTGTTGCATCAGACCATCACACTCGTCTTCGATAGACGATGGATCCACCGCTAACATTCTTTCTTCTGTTCGGAATTTTCTAATGTTTTCCCTCAATCTCTCCGAAGTGCTCGGATCTCTTTCTCTCTTAACGCTCTTCCCACAGTTCTTAGAGGCCGGCTTTCGTTTGAATGTCGTCCGGCGGGAGCCACCCTGCCGTTGTGTACGAATTCTCAGAAGTCCTCCATCAGTGGAACTAAATATGAAAATATAAAGAGGTCATATAGCTAAAGCCTTAACACACTTCAAATGATTTATCCTCGCAAATTATCCCACGAGTCTGTCGCGCTGATACGAGTTGAAGAAGTTGCCTACTGCAACAGTCTCGTCCAACTTTTCCTTAGCAAGTTTCACTGGTTAAATGAAGCCTTGTAGATGGCCTGTTGAGAAATGGACTTTTCAACAGTTCTTGTCACACAGGCGTCGTGCGATGTATTCATTATAAAGGGCATTTGACAGAGCAACATTACCTACGCTACGAAATTTCGGATAAGCTTTCAAAGAGAGAAGGCTCGCACCAAAATGTATAGGCAAATCAAGGAAGAGCGGTAATGGGTAAGACAGATTAAGACAGATTTTTCAAGAATTCAGTTGAAGGAAATTTTGTAGAGGTCAAGCCTTTGACTGAGTAGAAATGACCAAGATATTTCCACTTGAAAAAACCTGAGGGATGGCTACCGCCGCGGATTAAAATACCAGTTTTAAATCTTAGCAAATTTAAGTCACTTACTCTGTTTGGTCTTTATCGGATTCTGAGCCTCTGCCTCTGTATCTATTCCACGCTACACAAAAATAAAATAATTTTCTTTCGTTTTATAATAGTTGTTCTTTACGAAAGAAAATGGCAAGTTGTCAAAAGTTGACTAGAATAGTCAACAGTTTTAAATATCCCTCTGCCTTACGTACTTGGATGACTTCTTCGATTTGGCCTGAGAAAATACATTAAAGGGTACAAAACTACTTTCTCATTACTGTACCAGTCCATCATGGAAGACGATTTCTGTTATCTCATATTCGTTATTTCCCACAAACCCTTTCCCCCTCAATATCTTATGAATAATTTTCCTCACTGTCTGCCATAAAATTCCTATGATGTCAGTTCAGAGAATTTGTAATTAGTTCACTTAAGAGTCCCCTAATTGATATTTTTCTTTATACTCATCACTTTTCTAATCGATACTGTATTGATATTGTTAGGAGAAACTATGTCTTGGTCATTTGGTTTGTCCAGTAGTCCAGTGGACAGTGCACTGGACTCCGAGTCGGACGACCCGAATTCTAATCCTGGCCGGGGCAAGGCATTGTGCCCTTGAGACGTGCGAGAAAAAAATGCGAGCTCCGCTTTTAGGCTTGGCTAAATCTCTATATTATTGTGAGGAGAAATTATGTCTTGGTCACTTGGTTAAAGAGTTGAGATCGGCGATCACCCAAAGGGGCGAAAGGGAAAAAAAAGTCACCGAGAACAATGGCGGTTCAAACTAAAAGTCTACAATGTCGCCACATACATTTGGATCAATATCAGTATCTGGGATATCTACCCCTCCCCTAACCCAACATTAACCTTAACTTGTTGTCAATTAACTGTTGTTGAGTTAGGGGAGGGGTAGGTGGGCAGTTGCCCAGATACTGATATTGATCCATACATTTAACATTGTCCAACCTTTGAGCAATCCAGTTTTTTTCTTGGTATGACACTCCTTTATGCTCTTGATCCAGAGTTCCTTTGTATCAGGTGAAGATGCCTTCAGCAGGTAAATTTCAGCACCTCCCAGCTTTCTCAGCCACACAGCCCACTTGCACGGATCGCTGTCCACTGATTCTGTTTGGCCAATTCCTTTGGTCTGGCAAGAAAAAGAAACAAAATAATTAATATAAAGCCATTAACTTCATGAAAAAGTAACCAAAACTGCACACGCGCAATCCAATGTACAAACTTAAGCCAAAATTTTCTAGTCTCGGTATTTTAGTTTAACGAGAATTTTGTCCCAGAATCTCAGTTACCTCTGGCGCTATGTTCAAATATGCCCACCTGTATCGAGATATTTTTAAGAGCGTTTCAATCTTACACGGTAGTGGGTTTCTCTACATTTTCCTTAATAATTTTGCGCAGGAAAAAAAACGCGGCAGACCATAATTGTCCCTTTTTGCGCATGCTTTACCCGTGACCGCTGCGCTACGATAACGCTGTTGAAATGTCGTCTGCATCAGTCCTTTTCGAGACCAACCCCCACCTCGACAGTAACGCTACAGTACATGGACACTACGGCTGTTCATCGTATCCGATGTTGACCGTGATTTAGAGGTCGAGAAACTTTTCTACAAAAAGTTTTTCTATAAAACTTTTTGTTTACCTCACTAAGCCATTTAGAATTACAGATATTTACCTTCATGCTGTGCATATATCTAAATTCCGGAAGACCACCTTCTCTTGTCATTGGCTCGCTAAATATAATGATTTTTTCAAATAAAAACACTCTTCTTTCTCTGCCTTTAGTCTTTGCTTTTCCATCAACCACCATAAACTCGTCCTGGACAGGAAAAAAAATATGAAAATGAAATCCTAAACACTGACAGATGAGAATAAAGGTTGGGCAGAACCACATTTTACCTTTTACCTGCAGTGAAGCTGTGCATTCCATCTTAATTTTACAAATTTCCTATACAATCTGACGTTATTAATCTATCATTATATACCAATCACAGCAGTGGAATTCCATCCAAATACAGCTGAGCAAAACAGGATATAGGCGATGCGTACTCAATCGACCTCATCGCCTGAAAAAGACTAGCAGTATGCTGTCGAAACGTCACGATCCACTTCCGAAGTGACCACATCGTGAGGCAAACAATTATATTTCTCTTTTGACGTGTTATTAGAATAACCACATCCTATTTTACGACAGAATTGTTTGTTGTTTTTCCTTTTATTTTTTATTTCATTTTCGCGAACAACAGTACAATTCTCACCTGAAGTAAAAGATCTCCTGTTTCCTCGGACTTCACCTGAAAGAGTTAAGTTCAAAGGTAACTAAACCCTTCAATTAGATGGTTTCCATTTAAGGCGTTAAATCTCAGTGTAGGGTCATGTATGATAGAAATGGAACAAAGACGGCAAAGTAAAGACGTCTTCTAAAGATAGACTTGTCTTGCTGCTTGGCGTACACTTCACTCGCTCACCTCGAATCCTTGAAGCATCCCCACATTAACCATGTCATTTGTTCGCTTGAGAATTCGAAGGGCAACTTCTAAAGCTCTCTGAGATAAAGAATAGAACAATAACTTTGAGAATTTTCTTGCATTGTTCAACGCCAGCGGACTTAAAGGAGAAATGAACGAGAAACCCGAGTTGAAAATAATAAATCTAACCTCTAGTTGCTTACAATCCTCTCCAGCTCTTTCTGTATGCTTCAGAATGTCCTGAAGAAAACCGAAGTAAGATTACATTTGTCCTAATGAACACCGATACATGAATGAACAAAACAACAGTTTTTTCTTCTGAGTGTAAGGAGAAATTCAAGATTGCATTGGTTTACTTTATCTTACTCTGTGATTGGTCGGAAAAAAAACTCGTGTCACCCTCTCAACCAATCAGATGCAAAACTAAACCTAATAGTGACTTGGTCACCCGCGTTTTCCCGCGCTTTAAGCAGTTCTCTTGTTTTTACTTTAAGCTCTGATTGGCTCCTTGTTGTATTTTCCTATGTTTTTATTGGCTAGTGTGGTTACGTTGACTTTGGCTTTACAGCACCCAATTGAACTGAGCTCTAAGATAGTTAATTCACGTAACACGTAACTTATTTGAGTAACTTTACATTAAAAAATATGTCTGCATTATTTTCACAATGAACAAACTATCATTTATACAAGGACAAACATTACCCTCAGACAGGCTCATTACTCTCATTGCAAAAACCATACATGTGACAGAAATAATTATGATATTAACCTTTAGCAGCAGTTGATATTTCGTTATCCTCTGAACAGGTTTGATAAGATAATCAGCCAACTGTAGTCTGTGGCCGAGTCTTTCCTTGCAGCTTTGGAAAAAGGAGTCCGCATATTTTTGGACCAACAAGTCCGATTTAGGTTTGTTTCTGCAGTACTCTGAGTATAGTTCTTCAAGTTTGTGTTCCTGTCATGAATTCAAAAATAAAATGGTTTAAATACGAGGTAATCACTTTAAACAAATGTTCCTAACCTTTGGTACCGATTATATGGGCAGGTTTCACTTGAGTGTCGAAAAACTAAAACCGACGCAATCCCAGCGATCAATCAAACAAAATCTACACTATCATTAGCCAATGAAAACTCAAAGTGAAAACGGGCAAACTGCTTGAAGCGCGGGGAAACGCGGGTGACCGTGATTTTTTAGTTTAGCATCTGATTGGTTGAGAGGATTGCGCGAGTTGTCTGGACCAATCACAAGGCAAAGATAATTACAACCAAAGAAATTCCGGATCACTCTCGACACTCAATTGGAAATTTCGCCATTTACCTATAAGAAGTTTTTAATAACTTAATAAAAATGAAAGAAAAGTGTTCTTCGATGGATATTATTAATTACCGATTCTGCAAAAACTTCACCAATCTTATCAGGCTCATCTTCACAGGACTTCAAATGACTGCACAATTCGCTGGATGGCGAGAATGAAAGAAAAAACTCAGTTAGTTCGGACTATAACTGGATGGCAATTTTATGGGAAAATATAAATAAGTATATTTCTAATAGTAATTTATATCCATGTATGAAATAGAAATGAATTCAGTACGAAATTTTACGGGAGAAACCTCACCGCAAAACATTTCCCTTCACACTTTCTTGGTTGTGGGAAGAGGTGTATATGGTATGTATCAAGCTACATTTTAACTTTAAAGTTGGTATGTGGACGTTATGTGTCAATTAATTTTTGTGCGGATTGTAGTCGCATCAGTTAATATCGTTACGTAGTTTTTTTCCTCTCCTACACAAGACTTAGAATGTGTTACTCCGATTATCTGCGGGATCATAACTAAACGGGAAAAAAGTATCCTTACCTTGAGTGCCAGTCATGAATATCTTGAATATTGGAAAAGATTTCTCTTCCTTTATTTTTTAATTCTACTGGTAGATTGCTTGAGGAAAATTCTGGTATGTAACCCTGAAAAAAAGAAATATGTGTCTTTGATCAGTCAAATGAGTGATCAAAAAGGAATTTCTCCTCTCAATAACATAACATCTTGATGCAGAAGGTAAATACGTATTGATGAGAAAGAACGAATTTAACAAGTTGGATGTGTAGTGTCTACATTTGGATCAAGTGGCCCATCCAGCTGGAGATTATTCCAGATAATTCCATGAAGCAATGAGAAGAATCCCTACTCCCCCCCTGGATGGGATGCCAGTCAATTGGAGGTAACCCCCTTGCATTTTATCGGGCTTCCTTGATTATTTGATGGTATTCATTTATACTCCTGGGTTGAGAGCGGTACTGTGAGAGAGAAGTGTTTTGCCCATAAACACAATATATTTACCCAGGTACGTCTCAAACCCCACCCTCTCCACTGGGAGTCCAATACATTAATCATTGATTAAGCTACTGCATCTCTACTGCTTGATTTAACACAAAATTCTCAAAGCTGTAAGTATGAGAAATAAGTAACAGACAATATGGAGCATTGACATTCGGATTGTGAAGATCCAAGGGTGCAAAATGACTTCAAAGAGCTGAACCTCGCTTATCTGATAATCACCATGTCCAATGTGCCATTGACTGAGTTATAAACATAAATTAAAACTCACTCACAACAGTTGTTTTGCAATACCATTGCCATGCTGTAGAATTCAAAGATAAATAAAATTCTCACCTTGACAACATAGCCAAGGTCTTGAACATAACTTTGCTCTGTGTCTATCAGTTCAGTCACAACATATCTGAAGTTTAGAATCAGTGAAGTGTTGAATGATGAAAAGAAATGGACACAATTCTCGCAAAATCACTTGATTTCCAACTAAACTCTTTCATAGTTCCGTTTTACAGTTGCATGCTTGGTTACCAAGCCTCTGAACAGAAGTGAGGCTATGGTTGACCTTGTTATGACACAAACCTTACTGCTTTCCAAAGATAAATTATTTTGTTATCATGCTAATTAGATACTGGTCTCTATCACAACAAAATCACCTTCAGCCTCACTCCAAACAAAGGCTTGGCAACTAAGTACACAACTGTAAAATGGCCTATTATACAGGCATTTTGATGGGTTCTTACCTATGATCTATGGGAAGACTGATGCATAGATGATGTCACCATTCAAAACAGTGCTTTTTATCATATAAAATAAATACATCCTATGTTTTCAGGGGTCTGTACAGTGATAGATCACAGAAGACGTCACTAAAAATGTGGTATGAATGTCAGTGACAGACTCAGCTGCACCTTGTGCACAACATTTTTGTCCTTATTACATTTTAATGTTATCTGTGATCTAGCACTGAAGTTACACACAGCAACATGAAATCTATTTGTTAAATAAAAAACACCATTCCTTATAACAGACATACTCTAGAGCAGAGTTTTTCAGATTCACATTTTGCTACTGGATTCATTTCTGCTGTTTACAGTACTGTAGATCTGGAAAATTCTTCTCTAGAACAATCTTAGTCTTAAAAACTTACCCTCTCCTGATTAGTGCCTTCTCCTGTGGACTCCGAGGAACCTCCTCAATAACCTGCTTTCCACATTCAACAACTATGTTATGAGTATGAACAACATTTTCTGAACCCCCTAGACTACAAACACTCAGAGAATCATCACTGTCCACTGTAGCAACTTCAAAATCCTCTTGCATGGCTTCTACACATTCTACTACACACATCTGTATATCATCTTGTGCAATCTCTGCTGCACAGGACACTGATCCTTCAGACCAATCTTGTACAACTGCTTCTTCTTCAAATTCCACGGGTGAACCAAACCTAACATCATCAGACACAGAGCTCTCAGAAGAGGCCATAGAGTGTTCCTCGACAACAGTTTCAACAGAACAAAATGACATAGATTCTTCTTGCACTACACAAATATTTGATTCATCAGCAACATGAACATCTTCTGATGCCTCCAGCTCTCTTTGATTAGTTCTCACTGACTGGCCATTTTGAAGACTCTTTGTTTCTGAGTTTGTGGCTGGATCACTGTCGATAGAAATCGTTGTCACAAGTCCATTTTCTTGAATTTGACAGGAATTTGTTTCACAGTAGCCATTCATTAATTCAGTCTTCACTCCATCTGATGTAATCAAACCTTGCCTTTCCTTCTCGTCTTGTTTAGTTTTATCCTTTAAGGAGTCCTCTCTATTTAGAGACTTCTATATTTAACAAAAAGAAAAAAGTTAACATTGTGAATAATCAATTCATTCCAACATGTTGTTTGGCTCGCCAAGAGTAGAAGTTTGAACAAATGAAGAAGAAGAAGCTTGAGTGATTTCTGATGGAGTTCGTAATTCTCCATGAAAATTGTACTTGTATTCCCATGGAAACAAGAGAAGAAGTTAATTTGCCTTTAAATGTCATGTACGGCTTCACTTCAAACATTCTATCATTTAAAACATATGTACATTGTATGCTCAAGGGATTAGTGAGGTTCCAGAAAAAAATATCACTGTTTTCATTCTCAAAAAAAAAAAAAAAATCTTTCCAGTCTAACCAATCTAGGAAAGCTAATTTCCTAAGAATTAATTATCAGATGGCTTATGTTGCTTTTGCTAAGCCTATAGACATGCCTTTATTAATAGCCCTTTGGCATGAGTGTTTCTTCACCCACAGGAAAGTATGAAGTCTTGACTAACACAAGCCAGCATGAGGTCTGAAAAGAGACTGGCACTGAGTACCAGACTCCTGGCACACCTCTCCTTAACTTGCCAAGAATCTTCTAATGGGCAGGGAGATGCAAGTCCTGCAGTGCTTATCACTGTATGAAGACCTCCTTACAAAAGCTAAGGAAAATCATCTGACTTCCAGAAAGGAAGAAAGAACACTGAAACCAAACTGTAATTAAACATGCGCATAGGTAACAACATGTAGTTTAAGTGAAATACATACCTGTCTACAAATTTCTTCCTTTTCCAGAGGAGATAAAGATGGTAACTTGGATTTTTCAGTAAACACATGATTGAGTTGTTCCTTAGCAAGACTGATTAGGGATTCAAAACATTCCAAAGCAGCTTCATCGTCGCCAACAAGAACAAGACCTATAAAATTGCACATGCATGTAAAAAAGATTACTGTGTTTACTAAATTATACCGCACAGAGTTTATTAATTAATGGCATTTCACAAAATTTAATGATGAGTGGGATTATAAATCTAAAGGCATCTTAATACTAAAAGCTTACCTTTTCCTGCTTTTAGAAACAGTGACATTGCCTTCCTTGGGTGCTGTACCTTACTCTGAAATGCTTCTCTCATGGCTGCATGAAACTCTGTTGGACAAGAATAATTTCAAATCAGCCCAACATGAATTGAAAAGGAAAAATGAGGAGAAGATTGAACTGGCAAATGATCTTCCTGTATCTATGACAGATTAAAAAAAAATTGTACAGTAAGCATAACAAAAATGGAATTTCCTCACTGCCCCTCTCGAATTCTTTTTACCTTTTCACTCTCAGGTCTAATTGGTCATTCTCCTTACTGTCTGCCACTCAATTCTGATGACATCTTTTCAGATAATTTTTTAATTGAATCACCTAATGATCCCCTAATTGATTATTATCTTTATTCTAATCACTCTGCTTGATGTTGTATTGGTAATTTGTAACGAGAAATTCTGTCTTGGTTACTTATGGGAGTTAATAACCCTTTAATCCTAAGAGTAACTAGCATCTAATTTTCCGAATACAGGACATTTCGCACAGAAGACTTTTCGCACAAGTTTGTTAGCACAAGTTTTGGACCGTTCGCACAATTCTTAGTGGTCATTTTGCACAATAATTATAAGTGAGAAACATCAATATAAAAGGTATGCTAATTGATACTGATAAGACATTTCACCTTCGCATGTCACTTTCAATAAGATCCAATGGTGAGAACGTAGACATTTATTTACATAATAACTTCAACTAGATCGAAACGCTTGTGAACACAATCACTATTCTTACTTGAAAAAAGGGAAAAAATCTTTCTCTCCTTGTAGTATGAATCATACCTGAATCAAACATCAACCCTTTAGCCCCCAAGAGTGACTAGCATCTAATTTTTCCTTATTACATCACCTCTGAATCAAAAATGAAAGTCACGAGAATGGAGGAGGTGATCACCAACTAAAGCAGCTCTTGATTGTTAAACAGATTCTCCTTGTTAGCCTCATTGAAAATGTATGGAGAACAGTTTGGAGAAAATGCATACTAATGTTTGGGTGTAAAATGTTAAGGTCATGAGAATATAGAAAATGATCACCAACAAAAGAAGCACCTGATTGTTACACAAACTCTCCTTGTTGGTACATTAAGAAACGTATAAAGAATATTATGGAGAATATACCAACTGATGTTGTGGTAAGAAGAGTTAAAGTGATCATTTTGTTACCTTGGCTATCCTTAACGGGAATGGTTTCTTTGTGTGAAGTATCTCCATTTTCTGCTGTGTCTCCATTGATGCCGCTCTGTTGATCTGCCTTGGAGAGAGGCTCATGGATGACTGGCTGAAATACTGTGCCGTGGAAGATGAAAAAAGAAAGATGTGGTATGGTTAAAAATGAGTCTCAGGTAAAATTATTTCAAAATTATTGGAATAGTTTCCTACTTGGTCCCAGGTAACTCATGATTGCCTTTCAACAAATCATTTTGCTGAAAAACTATGAGGTCAAGATGCATCAGAGGTTTTGTAAGCCAGATAAAAAATACACCCCTGCCTCCCCCCCCCAAAAAAAATTCCAGTGCCAAAAAAAGAATGAGCACCAGCAGTTTCAGAAGTTCAAGAGTTATTTATTTCAAAAGTTCAAAAGCAAATAATAAAGTTAACTTCACACTCCCTCTCTCTGGAAAAAAAATTCTACACACGATGGACAATATATCCAAAGTTTTCACTTTTGGAGAAAGACTGCATTCAAGCCTGAAAAGTCTTGAGCCCAACATAAAATTATAAACTTAAGGCAACTGACAAAAAAAGGCAATTCAATATTCCTTACTCTTATCTATAGAAACTTGATATGATCTAACATTTTTCTTCAACCCTTTAACTCCCAAAAGTGATTGAAATCTAACTTCTCTTTTTAATATCCATACATTGTCCAGCAAACAAGTAATGAGAATACTCATGCTGATCAGGTAGATGTTGTTTTCATGAAAAGACACCAAATTATTAGAACTAATTTATTAGGAAATCTTTAGCAGCCAAAGAGGAGAACATTCAGATCTTGAGAGTTAAAGGGTAAACCCACAGGAAGTAGGACTGTGGTTGTTTTGAGTGAGTGCAGATCAGGAAAGTCAGAAGCTTGTGTTGAGCGAGAAATGCATATAAACTGAGTGATTTAGTTCTTGCCATCAGAAGGAACAAAACACTTCAAGTGAGGATCAAACACAGCCATCTATTTTTACATGGTGACAAATCGGTTAGTTATCAGCAGTTATCACCTGACACATGTTTTCACGATATTAATTTTTTTAAAGAAGATGATCCTGTGTTTACAGTAGTCTGTGAAATGAAAGGGCATAAACTTTGACCAGAGTTCCATGGTTTTCATTAGAAGCATTAAGTTTCAGGAGAATATTTCCACATCTAAATGGATAATGGCCATGGTTATCAAAAGTTAGTAAAGGAATTCTTTGTCCTAACCAGAGAACTCTCTGATCTCTGATGCATGAAAAATAACCAGGTATTTTGGAAATTACTGACAAATTTTTATAAACACGATCAGTCTTTGACTTTTGTACCTGTAGCTTGTCTTTCATCAATTGTCTAATTAAAAAAGCTATTGTCTATGTGTTGTCTGATTAAAAAAGCTATTGTCTCTGTTGTAGAACACTTGACAGGGGAAGGAATGCACTATTTGAATTCAATTGAAAGTAAAGCAGACAGTATGAAGAATCAGTTATGAGATTCTTGGCGTGAAAAGGCGAACGCTTTAAAAAAGACACCCTTTCAATTGGTTTTTCCTTGTTTAACTATATGTAAAATTTGATGAGTTTGAATTGCATAAGAAAAAACCCCTAACTGCCTAATAACCATCATCAAATTAAGTCTGGTTCCCTAAAAATGATTGTTCGAATTTAGAACCAGCACCGCACTACTGACCAACCAGCAGAGAACAATCAGTTAGCCCTTTAACTCCCAGAATTGATTGTAACTTCGCCCTATAAGATCCATACAATATCCAGTAAACAGGTAATAAGAATACTAAAATTTATCAGAGTGAAGTTGTTATCTTGATCTAACACCAAATTCTCACAACTTGTTGTCAAGAAATTGTGCAGCAGCAAGAAGGGAGAATAAACAATCAGATCTTGGGATTTAAAGGGTTAACACCATGTTAAAAAGGACCTTGACAAAGGGAATAGAAATAATCCTGAAAATTTCTGTTGTGTCCACACATTTATTGTGAAAGATCTTGAATGTTATGAATAGGCATGGTTGAAAAATTAACTATAAACCAATACTTTTTCAATTCATTTAAACTAACCCCTTGTTTAACTTATTCATTTTCAAATATGGCATTTTTTCTGCTATTATTTGCAAACTTGAAAAACATTTTTTCACTTTGAGGAAAAATTGAATTCAGTAAAATGCTTTAAAAGGATTTATAAGGACAATAAGAGGCCCTCTCTTGAACAGAAATGCATGTTTGTAAAATTATATATATTGGGCTTGTGAACCATAACATCAATCAATATGACATAATTGAAAATATCGAGAAAAATATTCTTGACCCAAACCCAAAATTCAAATTCTGGGATGAACTGTCACAATCAAATTTTCAGAATTTTCACCCCTTGATAAGAAATTAAGATCAAGTCTACTTATTTCAGTGCAAATTCCTAAACATAATTTCCGTCCATCAATCGCGAGAACCTTCCAGTTACCGCTGTCTGCAAATTAGCATTTCAGATTTTAACTTCCTTTTGCAACGAAAACAATGGCTTAACCATTAAATATAATGTAAACAAGGGAGACAGTGTTAAGCTGTTATAAAAATTCGATACTGGAGGCGATCGCTCGAACAAAACTGGAAGATACTTAACACGAAATCATTTCTTAAGACTTGGTTCAATCATTTTAAACCCTTAGAGAATTTTGGGATAATTACGGCTATTACACGTTTCACCCCTTTGTACAAGCTAATTTTAAATACACATATATATACATTTCGATTTTTGCAGTTTTGATCGACGAAAACATTTGTGTGACCTTTCTGTTCAACCTCGGTCACTGAACTACAAATTAGCAAAAATAAATTTAAACAGAAATACCAAAAATCTCTCTGGTAATTGTGAATTATTGAGAAGTTCTTGTTCGTGCAGTACGAGACTGAGCATGACCTTGGTTGTATCATTCAACGGAACCCACAAGAACAAGCAAATAACATACAACATATATGTTAAGAAAGATAGCATTTCTCCGTTGCTAAATTGAAAGCATACTCAGTGAAAATTGTCATCAATTAACAAAGTTGTAAGTTCACGTAACTCTGTACCGTAGAGCACTGTTTCGTGATGGATAAACTTGGCTAGGTTATTTACAATTATTAAAGAAACAGAACCAAACAGAACCCGAAGATTCGGATTTTTTTTTAGCTTACCACAGTCGGTTCGACCGACAGTATGGAAGATTAGAAAATTTTGCAAATTGCTACAGATGGAAGCGATAAGCAGATTTCTCGTAAAACACGCTCCAAGGTACACGTAAGAAAATATATGTCGTTCATTTGAAGTACTTTTGACTGAGTAAGCTCAGCTAATAACATTTTCACCAAGTTATCGGCTTGAGACATTTTCGTGAAATTAAAGTGTTATTTCGTTAGAGTGGCACGTAAGTGTCAGTGGTTGACACCGATCCCAGCAATTTTCATTCCAGAGTTCAGAGAGAGGGGAAAAACACAAAACGTTCAACCTTACCGTAGGACAAATCCCGCCTTTGAGCGCAAGCCATTTCCTGCCGAATAGAAGCTTGCTTTTAATTACCGCATAATCCTCGCTTTTCAAAAGTTTTTGTCATCTGTGCGAACTATCATCGCATTTCTTGATCCACGAAAGTCTTTTCATTACACCAAGAGGCGCACTGAGTATCACAACGACACGAAATCGAAAGCCAGCGTGTCAGCCCACAGACAGGATACCAGTTTGCCGATCACTTGTTCTCGAACAGACAACCTCCAACTGGCCTTGGTTGCGTGTTTAATGAAGCGTGAAATGAGCGTGATGTAATCTGCGTGGCGTGATGGGACCGTGACAATGAAGGACTGTGCCTTGTACTAAACGCACATTTCCCAATTATTTCGAGCGCTGAGAATTTTACGTTTCTTCAACACTTAAAATTGTCACTTGGAAAATAACTCTGCATATGGCAATGAAATTTAAAGGTTAAATTTATGATAAGTGACAGTGACTTAAAAGTTGTCAATTAGCAGCTGTAGAGCTTCAGCGCTTCAGCGCTGATAAGAAAATATTTGGGAAACAAAAACGGATAAATAATAAATGAAGACTACGTAGAAAAATAAGAGAAACAGAATCGGTCTTAATACATTTTGAAACTAATTTTCCTTTTATTTTCGATAATCTACTGGACAAATTTTTGGTAATCTTTGGAACGAACGTGTTTATCGATCGCTATAAGTAAATATTATTCCCTGATCGTCTTATATTGACATTTAGGGAACGTGTTATTTTAAGTTACCAAATCCATTCTAAAGAAACTCGACATATTTCTTACAGAATTCACCGATCAACGTGTCTCTATGAATAAGGTTTTTAGGCCTCAGAAGTGTACTCTAAATTCAGATTGATAGTTTCGCAAGATCGGAGGTGACTAACTGTACTCGAAATTTCACGCAATGGACACGAACCAATCTAAAAAAAATTGACCAGCTGTTACGCGCAACGCGCCAAACTAAAAGAGAATGTAAATCATTTTTTAAAAACCCTCTCACATTGAAAAACAACTGTGATCAGCGCGCTATTAAGGCTGCCGTTCCACTGCAGGAGTTCTATTTGTATTATGGAAAGATATTTTACGTTTCTTACGATAACAGTATGGTACATGTATTTAGGAACTCACAAATATTCACCGAAGAAAACATCTGCGACCTGCGCTGCATGGTGTCCGTCTATCGCAAACATACAGAGGTTATAACGAACTATCTCCAAATTTTTGAAGTGATCTGAAACTGCTGAGACGAACAAGAGCTGCGTTTTAACCAACTTATCGACTAAGTTTCGAATTACGAAACACTTTCATATGGGTTTCTTGTGCTATATTTTCATTGACTTGCGATTTCAACGAAAAGACAAATACCGTCTGACAAATCAAGCTTCTAATGCATGACAACAATTGCTTTTATTTCCATTAATTATTTTGAAAGGGTCCAGATGCGCCAAAAGGTTTTTGAAAGCTTACAATGTAGAGCATTCAATTATCCTTAAAAGCTGACTCTCAGCAGCAAACCCTATTCAGCCAAAACATATTCATCACCCACACCCAAACTGAGACTATTCAACTTACCCTCAACTGTGCGTGTTCGGATATTTCCGTATACCGCTAAAACAGCACACGAGACGTTCCGACTTCAACCGAAATAGCCTCGGCGCATTTAACCATCTCCTCCATGAGCCCCACATGAAATGTCCACTCGCGCTCCAAATGAACCTCGCCGGCAAGAGGAATCTACTGAAGGTTCGAAGTTATATTGAGGTAACTGTACGCGTGAGAGCACTGGAAGAAGTGAGCTGTGTTCATCGCACATATTCGGGTTCTGCTTTTTGTTAGATTTGATTTGTTTCATTCTCGAACGATGAACAGTAACAAAAAAAAAACCTTCAACAACAAAAACCAGTAATAATAAAATTAAAAGGATGAATTTACGATAAGCCGGACAGAGTCTTAAAAATTGTCAATTAGCAGCTTTAGAACTTTGGCGCAAAAGAGTAAATACTTGGGAAATAGAAAGGTAACATTAAAAAACCACAGACCAACTGAAGTGAGTCGAAAAACAGACATCACTCTTCCGATGCGGCCGTAAAGCAGTCCTCATCACGTGATATATTCACTTGACGTGTGATTATCCACGTGACTTAAAATATGCTCTGTGCGTTGATGAGTTTTGGCTGGTTAATCAAAGGCTTAGAAGTACACTCGTTTATGTAGGACAGGCGAAAGTACTGGCTTTAGCATCTGCACACATTTATATTCAGTCACCGCTCCACTCAATTCAAAGTCGACGGAACGATGAAAAAAGCCCGGAAAATCAGCATGACACTCTCTGCATCATAGTCTTAAACACGACTATACTTAACCTCTGTACCAAGGATCGGAAATGCTGTGCTGTTTCAACTGCTTGTACCTTAGCGGAGACAAACGAATGGGCAGAGTAGATAGGAGAGAGACGGGGGAGTAGGGGGGGGGGGGGGAGTTCTTTATTAGAGGGTCACCCTTTATTTTTTCTCATTCACTTGTCTTCCTCTAATACCGCTCGTTCTCGCAAACTTGTTAGCCTGGAACTGGACTCGATCGTTCTGAGGAGAGAACAGAGGATTAAGACCAGTGCGATGCCAAATATGTCGATAGGTGCAACAGATTAATTGGATAAAAGACTGAGAAAGCTACCGGCGTAGTTTCTGCGCATTGGAAACTTATCACCTGATGAAATCTAGTTGCGCTTTTATTTTCTTCTGAAGCATCCCAGTGGGCCGGAATCTTAAATCCTCAAATTTGGTCGGTCACATAATCGCGCGTTTGTAAACACAGTGGTGGATCTAGGGGAGGGGCCTGGGGCCATATTTATCACCTGAAAAGAATAAAAAAATCGCAGAAAGAAGAAAAGCCGGCAGGGCAAGTGACAAAAAAACCGCCTCCCCCTCCAGCTTATCGCACTCCGGACCACGATCTTTCTTTTTTTCCACGCCATTCGGAAAAAGGACACCAGCTGAAAAAACAGTAAGTTATTTACCGTCTGTATCGGTCCGTAGATGGAAAATAACTGTGCCCGAGGTCTTGATTACGTAGCTAAGCTTTCGGCCTAACACCGCACTCAAGACCTAGGGCATGGTTTTTTCCCGTACGGAGCGACTTAGACATGTAAAGAACATATATATTTGCGACCATTATGCATCCTCTTTCCTTATAGCCCTGTTTTTCTTGTTCCTTTTTGTTATCAGACTGATATTTTGTAGTTTCCGTTACCATGAAACAATTACGTTAATTTCCTGCGTCACAACACAAACGACTCAAAGCATCGTGACTTATCAAAACACAAGGATCCCGGCTAGCTCTCTCCACTGACCAAAAAGGAATTTCTCCTCTCGATCAATACATCGTGAAGAGGAAAGGTTATAAGAAGAAAGAGGAACATCGACTAGGGGATATTCCTGACCAAACACTAGATTCATAGTTGTAAAATCACAAGAAATGTATGGCAGATAGTGCAGAGAATTGACATGTAGATCACCAGTCTTGAAAGTGATAAGACTACACAATACCCAGACTCCGTGATTTCAGCTGAGCAGTTGTAACTTTTTCATACATCTACAACCTTTGCCGCAAGCTAACCACAAGGTCAAAATGACACGATGAGAGAAAGAAGTCGTCTGAAATGTCTTTTTTTTAGCCATGTATAAGAAATTTCCTTCACTGGTTCTTCATCATGATACCGAAACGCTAAAGCTGTTAATCCTTTAACGCCCATGAGTGACCAAGATAGAATTTCTCCTTACAATATCAATAAAATATCTAGCAGACAAATGATGAGAAAAATGGAAAATATAAATTGGTTGATCCAATAATAAATTCTCCAAATTAACCTTATAAGAATTGGATAGCAGACAGTAAGGAGATAGTACCGAGATCTTGGAAGTGAAAGGTTATTAAAATCGTTTCTTTTGCCAACAACGCATTTTATTTTTACAACAAACCTATGGTTAAGCTACAATTTCTCGTCAACATTGACGAATTTTCTCTGTTATGACCTTCGCTTGACGTCCATAAATTACTTACCTTCGATTCTTTTATCAGACGGAAATAAATTAGAGTTGGAGGAAACGCGATAAGGTTTAAGACAGAAAAAACATTTCACTTAAAATCTAAATCAGTTATCTAAACATTGACGTGAAAGGTATCAGTTGTGAGCGAAATCACCCGATCTTTTGCTAAATTTGTGACACAACTTAAATTGATGAATGAATGTCCTGATACTCTGGAAAGAACGATCTATAAAATTCAAGTTTTCCACTAACACACACTCAGACACGATATGAACCCAAGACAAATTAGCTGATTAGTATGGCTGCATTTAAAAGATAGGACATTTACTCGTATCTTTTAAGGCGCCAGTCAAAATTTTGCTAAACATCTATATATAGTTCTTAATTTTAGTTCTTTCAATTACAAACTGCTTTCGTTTTTTTTACTTTCTTTCTTCCGCCCTCGCATGAATAGTATTGTTCAAAATAACAAAAGTATTATTTTATACAAAATCTAGTGGTACAGACCCTCACAAAAGCCATCTGCAACTCACTTTATAATTTACTTTGTCTACACATTTATAAATCAAAATCACAATTCACCTGTCTAACTGATCGGAAAGATGCGCCTGACACTAATTACACTTAAAGCAAATATATTTTCTGATTTCGAGCTTTTCCTTGCTAATAATACTTATATTCGCCAGGATGTAACAATAATTTAGGCGTGATGGACATAGTACCGAAATAAAAACCGAATATTTGAGGTTATTGAACGAGTAAGGGTATATTTCAAAGCTGGAGTGAATATATTGATCGATAAACAAAACCGTGACCAACAGAGGTCAAGTTCCCGGATGTTTTAAGCAGCAATCCCCTGGGTTGAATAGACAATTTCAACACAAACACTCAGCTATACCGGCTCGAGTTTCGGCTTAGTGAACTCTTCGCAAAGGAAAGGATACAGCTGTCTTAAGGGTGTATTTCACCGGACTGATCTCCGCTTAAAACTCGCAGAATTCCTCGACAATCAACGGTGAAATTCATCATAGAGCATTGCGCTTAATCGTGAATTGTTTCGCAGTGACAAACCGACATCAACACAGCCAGAACTGCTCCCAGACAATCAAACGTGTGTGATATAACAGCTTAAAAGACACGCTCAATTGAGTGTCAGATATGTGAGTGTTTTGAGGCTGATATTGCTTGGCGTCGAAGTGCTCTGCATCAACAAATACCTTAAGAAGTATTGTTTAGAATATCATAGTGTCCCGGTTTTAAACTGAGTCCATCTGCAAACATGGCGAGTTCATTAGGTAAGGTTTGGATTGTAATAAGTAGTCTGTCTTTTTTTGCCATTACATTGATTCAATTAACGCGTACTAATTGATTGAACACCATTGCTGCTGGTTTTATTTTTTTAGGGCTGTTTTTGAATCAGGATGACTTGGATGAAGCAAACCGATTGTCCAAGAAAATCGACTATGTTCACTTAGAAGACTATGAAAAGGATATGGTTCGGAATATTCTGGAGTTCAACTGGGACTCTCAACACCAAATGGTGTCGAATCTGCTGCACTTTCCCCGCATCATGCCTGAAGATAAGCGAGTCAAATGGATTTTAAAGGGATTAAGGGAAGAGAAACAGTCTTATTATGTTCTAGCAGCAGCTACCGGAGTTGCAGGTCTAAAGCTTCATGGCAAAGATTCAGAAGAAATCGTGGAGCTGCTGAAGAACATCTCGACTTCGCAGAACGGAATGGTAGCTCTTCGGGCGTTCATGTCACTTGCCGATTATTTGAAACACCCGAAAGATACCCCCTTTGTGATGAAATTCATGAAGAAATCCAAGTCGAATTTGAGATATAATTCGCTGGACTGGCTGATAGAAAATGTCAAAGATCGAAAGGAGCTGTTGTCCTTGTTCGAGGATGAATCCATCCCGGAAGATGTCAGACTTGAGGCCGTGGAACGAGTTAACAATTCAACGGATAGTGAGGCGCAAGGTAAAGTAAAAACAAGGTGTTTTTTTTCAGGTATTTTACAACGTCTGTTCAAAATCATGCGAATATCAAAACGTTTTGGATGTTTAATTAAGGGATTTACCTTAGGCGAGGTGATCTGTAAGTAATGGACACTGGTCCTGGCATAGATCGCACTTTGATTAACTCTTCTAAGCCACGCGAATAGATACAATTCTTCGCTCTAGGGCGTTCGAAATGGTATTACAAAAATGCGCAAAGTACATTATTTTTATTCTTAATATCCCGCTACGTTTATTTGCAAAATACTCAGCAACTGCGCTAAAAAGATCCATTCGTATATAATTTTCTAAAAGCGGCTGGCAGTCTTCCGCTGGTCCGGGGTCTTTTGAATTTCAGCCAACAGAAGAAAAATCGCACTCCTAATTATGAAAATTTATCCGGTTTTCATGAACGTTTTCTCAATAATTTTCGGATGGGTTTACAAGATTTTTTGGAGGTCTTTCCGCGACATAGACTGCTTTGGGGTTAAGAAGGGTACTTTATATAGCCAAATAGGCCCTCGAAAGATCTGTTATGATGTCTTTCATCAAAGAAGAACGAGCAAGCGGAATTAAATATCACAAATTGCTAGTTTTAGTCAGGTTTTTTAACAGGCGGATGTAGAATATCAGAGGTCTCAATCAACGGCATTTCTTAGATTTACCGACACGAGGTCGTTTTAGAGGTTTCTTTACATGTGGTCGCGGATTATAAAAATTTACATAAGCGCCCTTCATGTCGCATGTAAACAATTCACTTTTACTAAGAAAATAAACACGCAGTTACACTTGTTCTGACCCTTCATCTTAAGAAATAATCTGAAACTTCCCTGTCCAATATCTAATGAAATATCGTGTAAAGTGTTTCGTTAAGTTCATGAAGAGCTTTTTCTAATATAGTTTGGCACTTTTTCGCTCTCCTTTGTACAATTTTATCGCTTGAATGCCCTCTGTCTTGAATTACAATTAGTTAGATTAGCAACTGCCCGTTTTTTAAATGAACAATGAACTATTTCGGTAAAGCGAAAATTGTTTATTTTGGCTTCAAACAGGAAAACCGATAACCCTTGGACGTAGTATAAAAAGATGGTAAGAATACAAGGCGCCAGAGAGAATATAGGCATCGATAAGCAAGACCACTTACTCCTCACTCAGTAGACACACTAATTTGCAACTGAAGAGAAGTACACGTTAATTGACCGCACAATATAGAGTTACTCTTGGTAATAAAGCAAAACAACCATATCGGTCAAAGAGTGCTGACAGCAGGCCTAGCTGAAATTAAAGGTCGGTTTTTTCAATAAAAACAAACGTGCAAGCAGTGTGTTTTGCTAATTTGAACGCAGGTGGTCTCCTATTCTACACAAATTTGCTGTGATATTTGCAAAATAAAAAAACAAATGTCAATACCAAGAAGCTATAATTTGTGTGACCGCTTTTTAATTAGGCGTCCGCATGTCTGCAAAGTTCTTTATCGCTGATTGCAGTGTAATTTTCGGACAAATCCGGAACAGTGCAAGAGAAAAGTAGGTAGTTTTGAGAAGCGTGTGAATTAGTTCCTGACTCGGAAATTCAAGTTGTAAGGTGTAAGGCTGAGGTTGAGTGTTTGTAAACAAACAAGATTTCACTCCGTTGGGGAAAGAAGAGTAAATTTTGTTCAAGAAACTTGAGCCTGTTTTTTTTTTTTAATGAAACAAAGGATCTTAGGAAACGATTAGCAAAAAGAACCTTGAAAGAGGATTTAATTGAAAGTTTAAAGAAATGCGATCAAAAGGCAATTTATTCCTAACAAAATTCATCACATTATGTAGATCGACTGTGCAATAAAGAATGCTTTATGCATGAGTCGTAACAGGAAATTTGAAGAACTGAAACGATATTGGTAGGCAATCATCCCTTCAAAAATAAAGTAAGGACATTGTAAAACTCTTAGCTCGTAAGAAGATCAGGATTACGACAATTGACAGTGTTAATACCTGATAATCTGAACAGAATTTTACTAATGTGTAAACTGCATCAGATGAAATATCAAGATAAGAGGGATTGTGCTGTGGTTATCATGATCGCATTAAAATTTCCTGTAATTAGGTATTTGAGAAATTTCACCAGCTAACAATTTTAAAATGGATGCTTTCTGGAATATAGCTGTGCAAAAGAGTATTTACTTTGATCAAAGCCTCCTTTTCGTTGTATTTTTGAGAACAACTTCATAAACCTCTGAATTAATTTTTTTTTAAGTTCTTGTTGTCGTTTGTCAACAGAGTAGGAACGAGTTTAAACTAAAACTCTTAACTTTTTTTTGGCTCGATCTAACGTAACATTAGATTTCAGGATAAGCCAGTGACGTGACTCAGCCTGCATGAGTAACTCTTAAACTCAGTTCTGTCAAATTGTCCGCCATTTAATGGATTCCAAGGCGCGGTGGCTTGGTGGCATGAAGCGTATCTCAGAGAGAAATCCCAGAGATCTTTGAAAAATATAATTAGGCAGAGGCCAGTCACGTGACTTAGCCTGCATAAGTAATTCTTAGACTCTGCTTTCAGATTGGGCAAATGAAGATCTCCACCATTTCACATTCGTGCCAAACCTGGCAGAGTTTGAAGCCATGCGGACAAAGGAGCAGACACTCTCAGAGCTTTTTTCCGAGCTCGATCTGGATAAAGATGGTTTGATCGGTGCAGAAGAGCTGAAAGATTTCTGTGAAGACATTGGCCAGGACATCAGCTTGGAGAGAGCAGCAAAAGATATTGCGCTGGTAGACAGTAATAAAGATGGAAAAATTGACAAAGATGAGTGGATCGAACTAATGTTTCCAAAGTTTAATGTTCAATGAGAATTGTTCATCGAACTCTAATTTATGAACTAGAACCAACAACTACTTCTTCATAGGAGTGGCTCCATAGTAGTTTAGAGAGGATTAACAGTTTCGAACTCACTTCCCTTTGAAACGTAGATGGAAAATGCTTTCTACAATTGTAGTCTTAGATAGGAATGGCCATTTGGTGACACAGAAGTAATAATTAAACTGTGTAGAACATAGCTGGCCAGTTAGGAACTCGCTCCCTCCTCTGTGAAATGCAGATATATAACGTTCTCCAGGGTCCAGTCTCTGTGTCTTCCTTCCGTGGGAGATCCGAGGACTCCAAAAAGAGGCTGTTTATCTGACCCGATGGTAGTCTTGTAACCGTATTCGAACGAGATACGAAAAGGGGAGAAACGTTCTTTATTCTTTCCTAGTACGTGGGTTAGGACCAATTACAGATAGAATTTTTTGATGGAGAAGGGAGAGAAGATTTTGTTTCTGATTTTTTTTTAAAGTTCCTCCTACTGATCTTTCTTCCCAAAGATTAATCGACTTAATCGTAACCTTTAGGAATGGATACGAGTACGTCGAGCACACAGGAAGAAGGGAAAGGCTACACAACTTTGTTTGTACATAGAGCAACTTCTCTCGAAGACGTTCTTTTAAGAAAGCTTTCTCTATGACAAAGGAAAGATTGTGTGTGAAAATGCGAGTGTAATATGTAAACTTTTTGTCAATGAACAGCTTTAAATACCATAATGCAGTTGTGTTAAGTTATTAAACGGTCAAACAGCGCGAAGAAAGTATTGGAAACTCCAAATGAGTTTTTAAGTAAAAACAAGAATACTGCTTGAAGCAAAGGAAGTCGCAATTAGTTTCAGTTTGGTATCTGACTGGTTGAGAGTTCAGCGCGAGTGTTTAGGACCAATTACCGAACGCAGATTACTCTCGACACAAAATTGTTCTCTATGATTAACGAGCAACTTTAAATTGAGCCAAACTTTGTTCCACTAAAAAGCCCTCAAATACTGTCTGGAGGTCACCTCCATATCACTTTCTTTTACACATAGATTACACGGAACGTACAAGACATCAAAATGCAAACTAATCCAATGGAAGCCGTACCATAACTATGTCGTTCCCATGTCTCTTACTAGCGACGTTTCTGCCCCTAGAGGAGAACTGGGAGCTAGTTTGGTTGAGGATATTAGAAACTGTCGATCATACGAGAGTCCATCTGTAAAGTACCTCAAACGACCCTCGTTTGCTTAATAAAGTTTTGGCTACTTACATGGCATCATGTGGGCTTCATTCCTCTTAGTAACAGTTTCAAGTCAACAAAAACAAGCTGGAAAATTTCAAAACTTGAGCATTTTATTCTATTTGTTTGGTCTTTTAAATCTCAACATCTTTTACTTTCTAGGTTTCTCTCTCCTTTTTCCTTTCCGACTTTTGACACATATCTAAATATTAACATTAACGCGTACATGTTTTCATATAGTCCTGTACAGACCTTGTGACGCATTCACTTAAATTCATCTCCAGTACTTCTCTCTGTAAGTGCAATCACGGACGGTTTTGGCTTCAAAAACTGAAGCCACATGTTGTCTTAGTCAAACTTCACATTTGATTTACCCGCAAAATGCTCTTTAAACAAACCAGGCCTTGTGACACGCACGCGGGAGTCTGGATATAGTTTGTCTCTTTCAAAGCAGAGAGCCATTTGTTCACAACCGAGGCTACTCTTCCTGGTTGCCAAGGTGATACGTCAAGGAGCGACACTGCCGCTGCAAGCTGAATGGCATACGTCACTGTTGGTGAAAAAAAAAATTAAAAATTAAAGGAAAACTTCAGAAAAAAAGTGAGGGGAAGGGCTTCTTAAAGGTTAACGAACAGTTTTTTCAGTACCTTTCGAGTCTGGTGATGTATTATCTATGAGTTTACATAGCATGTTGATTATTTCTGGCGCAGGATGTTGTCCATTTTCAACAGCAATTCTGCATAAACCGCCTGAAAACAAAAAGATCTGAGTTTAAGAAAGTCCTCACAGATGCTTGTCTAATCGCAAGATACTGCTGATTGTGCAGTAACCAATTCACAACCAGGAGCAACAAGCAAGTTATTTGTCCTCACAACGTCAATCTAACATCAAGGAGACTGGTGATGAGAAGAAAGAAAATGTCGATCAAGGGGAGTTGCTCGACTAACCTCCCAAATGCTGATTCTATAAGAACTGCATGCCAGTCATTAGGAAGAAGTCAACTCTAAGAACATTTCAGCTTACATCGGTTTCAGTAGTACGAGGCGACTGGGAATATTGCTACTTCCCTTGAATGGAATGCACAATCCAACGCAGGTTACCTCCCGCCCCCCCCCTCCCCCCCAGCAATTCATCAAGTTTCCCAGACAGTTAGCTGGTAACGATTTCATTCGGAGGGGGGGAAGAAAGGCACTGTAAACTGAAATTAACCTGTAAAAACTCATCTCGTTTTATGGTTTTCATCCGTTTCTTCAACATCGACTACTCACATACTATTTATTTTCTTTTGCGCGTAAACTTACCTAAAAGGTGAATACACAAAACAATTCGCGATTCAGGCAGCCTGGTTTCTGTGGAATTCCCACACTTAAGGCAAATCCCACACACTTCCTTTTCGTCAGTGAAAGGTTTCTTCCCTCTTTCCTTGCCTCCTGTTATCATAGAGGTATTTTCCTTGCTTGTTATTTCGTCTTCAGTGCTGAAAACCCTAGGCATTGCTTTAGAAAAATCAGAATTTTTGTCCTTGTCGGTGACCATTAGACAAACGCAAGTCGCTCTGCTGAACTCGCCTAATCCAAGACCTTGACTGTGCTCTCCAACTGACGCCGTTTCTCGTTCACCTGTCCGAGAACTTTCTGCCTCCTTCTCAGCCCACGATCTTAATATTTGCCAAATGTGGTTCAGAATGAGATCAGTTAAGGTCCATTGCCAACCAAGTACACAAGATAACAACTCAAAGGATTTGACAATCTCAAAAGAGTAGCTGTCGAGGACAAATCTTCCTTCTAGGAGGGAAAATAATACATAGGACGTGAGCCTCTGGATGAAACCCACGCGCGTAACCATTCAAATGAGAACTACCGAGCCATACTTTCATGTGGTATTGTCTATCATACAGGCACCAGTTGTGCGAATGGTGGATGACACTATCTAATGGATAAATCTCTATCCGGTGGATAGCGCAATCAGTTTTGCTGACTCTTATCTGATAAACAGCATTTTATGTGTTGGATAGCGTTATCCGCTCTTTCAACAACTAGGTGCGGTACCACTAATTCTAACTTTTAAAGTCTGCGCATTTAAACTTTGTGAGTGTTGATTCAAATGAAAGGCTGCGGATGATACCTTAGTGTACGACTTTTCAAATGAAGGCTACCGAGAAGCAATTGCAAGTGGTACAGTTTAGTAATACTAAAATATACAAATTGGGTTTAACTAATCAGTTGGTGGATAGAAACTGATAACTAATTAGTTGGTGGATAGAACCCTGGTGAGTGACCATTCATTTGAAAGCTTTTGAGCAGTTCTTTCATATGGTGCTATTTATTTTACTCAATAAGGTGGTTCTCACTTCTTTTTAAAGTCTGTGGATGAAACCCTGGTGGGTATTGAGCGTATGAGCTGCTACTGAGCGCAATTTTAACTCAAGAACTATTAAACCCTTAAACACGCATGAATGACCAAGACAGAATTTCTCCTTACAGTATTAATACAATATCAATGGAAAAGTGATGAGAGTGAAGAAAAATATCAATTTAGGGATTATCAGTTGATCAAACACCAAATTCTCCAAATTGACACCGATAGTATTGTATGGCAGACAGTAAGGAGAATTATGAATGAGATTTTGGGTGCGAAAGGATGAGAAAATCATCATAGACGACCTACCAAATGAGTATAGCTAGCAATCTGACTTATTCAACTCATTTTTGTTTCAATATACAAACAACTTCCTTCACTGTACCTTTACCAACACTAACAGAGGCGCCGCTCTCTTCATGCAACCACTTGGCAAGCTGTGATCCAAAATTCTTCAGTTCTTCATCCGTAGCACAATCACCTTCCCAACAGCATAAATTACGCAGAATTTTCCCAAATTCCAATGACGGACACTTGTTGGCCCAATTCAATAACACTAACTTCAGTGTACAAGCTAGAGGCGATCGCTCAGCCGACAGGCAGTTGGAGGGCGATCGTAAGACTTCGGGCCAAACTGAAGCTATGGTAACAACGAGCTCTAAGGCCGCGTTGTGGAAACTGTATAGCGTGCGCATGACATCATAAAGGATTGTTCGAGCATTGGAAAGATCGTCTTTGAGTTGACATAAGGCTGTCAGGACACGGCTAAAAAACCGAAAATACAAACAAGAAGCGTAATCTCGCAATGAAATTGTGACTTTTCGAGAGAGAAATTACATTTGAATGTAATAGAGATGTCTGCACAAGACTTTGAGAAAAAGGGTCCTGCACAAAGCTTAAACGGTGTAATGAAACCGTAACATTTTGAGACTTTTACCCCTAAGAGTACTAGCATCTAATATTTCCTTTCAATATCACCTCTGAATCAAACATTCGAAGGCCACGAGAATAAAAGAAATGATTACCAACTAAAGAAGCTTTTGATTGATAAACAAATTCTCCTTGTCAGCACCATAAAAAAATGCATAGACAACAGTATGGAGAAAATGCATACTGATGCTAGGGTGTAAACGGTTAAAAAAAGAATTATATTCGACTGTTCGGAAGAGAAAAGAAATTTCCCACGTCTAGATATTGTGTTTTCGCCTTCTGACAGAGTTGACGAAAGAAATTACGTCTGCCTTGACATTCTAATAATCATTTCAGGTCTCGATGAAAGGTAATACTTACCATAACGACAAGTTCCCTTTTATTTCCTCCTCTTTGAAAGCACAAGAAGCTTCGATTAAACTTCGAGAACACAGGGTAACCAACTGCGCGATCAAGTTTCCAAATAAAGCTTCACTGGATAACAGGGATACCACTTCCAATAGACGGGACTCAAAACTGGAAATAATAGGTTTCCAGTTTAATGGTCTCCCTTCAGACTGAATTTTCTCGAGTTGTTCAAGAATGTGAGGCATAAGATCGTCCTTTCGTTTTTTCAAAAAATGGATTATTGCCGAAGCTACCGGCGTACTGGACGAAATGCATTTTTTACTAGTCAGTCTACTGAACACAATTTCCAGCTCCACATTATTTTCATAAATGCGGCCAAGGCATTTGATTACATATTGGACTTCTGTCTGGTAACCTGGTCGAACCGATAAAGGTCGAAATTTACTGTCTTTATCATCAGTTGCCTTCGTTGAATCTTTTTTATGTAATTCCTTCCCCAATATTGGCCGAACGTTGCTATTCTGGTCAACCAGTATTGCTCCCTTGTTGCCTACAAATACTGGTCCCTTACTACCAACACAGCTCTCCAACGGTTGCTTCATTACGTCCTTGTTAAGAGCAACTCTAGAGGCAACCAAACGTACGCTCGACTTTGGAGATTGTTGTTTGTCAGAAACACTGAGATGTTTTTTAGCTCTTTTGCTTTGAGGCTCATTCTTTTGTATTGCTGAATCAGACACTGATCGTTGTAGAGTCCGTTTTGCCGAGACGCTTCCCTGTGCACGGGATCTCAACAAAGGCGTTTGCAAAGGTCGTTGCAATAGGACTCCTCTCGTTGGCGAAGAAGTTGATTCCGACGTCATTGTTTTGGTCTTGACAATAGTATTTTTTGTCGAAATGTCCTTATTGTTAAAACTTGTGTTACAACCAGACATGTTTTTGTTTGGGTTTCTTTTCAAGCTTTTAGAGTATGGTTCAGTCAAGCCTCTTTCGTCTCGTTTGCCTGGACACTTATCATGTGCATCAGACATCAAGATAGTAACGTCATTACCATCACTATTTGAAATAGGAGAGGCTGGAAGTACAACAGTTTCGTCGTCTGAAGGGCAAGGAGACGGAGGCAGAGGCGATAGCGATGGAAAATCCTCTAAGAGGCCTTCGAGGTTGTTCAGCAAAGCTTCGATTGGGGGGTCATCCTGCAAATCATGTGCTGTCGCCGAGGCTTTGGGTGATTCCCTTGTATCAAGGGTCCCTAACAACTGCAAAGCTTTTTCACTGCTTTTGATTTGAGTTCTTTCTTGTTCAGGAAGAGCTGAAGAAGGACTTTCTCTCCCTTCATGATCATTACCATCATCTTCAAAGGAGGAAATCTTATCTTTACAACCAGAAAGTTTTCTTCTGTCGCTCGATGTGTTACAATCGCTTTGGCCGCTATAACAAGGCATTTGCCTCTCCATGTCGGTTCTCTCTGTTTCCTGCCTGGAATTTGCGGGGCAGTCTTTGATCCCGTCTCTGAAACTGGACGAAACTCTTATCACATCAGATTTTATCCGTACCCCGTCTGTGGAAACCAAAGAATCTGCTGCAGTATTTCTACAGGATTGCAAATCTCCGTCAAGTTCAATAGCCACCGGAGGCTTCCTTTCATCTTTATTGGGAGTTCTTAAAGACTTCGTATCTATTTGAAATTCGGAATACTCCCTTCTCTTGCCTTTTGATAGCTCTCCTTCTTTGCTCGGCGCACCTTTACAGGACGCTAGATCATTCTCCAAGTTAGAAAGCGTCACTCCCGTAGGAAACGTTAATGACCCTTCCTGAATCATTGCTCTTGACAGAGATATCCTGTCTTCATAAATGGCATCTTTAAGCTTTTCTTTGGCGGAAATTTCCAATTTTGTTGAAATTTTGGTGTAAGTCACACTTTTTTCCGTGTGAGTCTCACTAATTTTGCCGTGAGTCACACCAGTTTGAGTCATACTCCTTTCGGTGGGAGTCACACTTGTTTTGAAGCGTGACACTCTAGTATTGCTATGTGTCACGTTGGTTCCCGTGTGAGTCACACTAGGGGTGATGATGGTGGTAGTTGCCACTCTACCTTTATGCGTCAGAGAAGAACATTTCGTCGCGGAATCGTCACACAACGCTGTAATTCCTTCTCCCAAGTTGGCCCCTTGATCTGTAAACCTTTCAGTTCCGCTATCTTCAGTTGAGCTACCAAGCTTCGCTTCGTCGGACGCAAAGCAATCGGCGTTTCTCTTTGAAGCTAGTTGTCTGTTTACAATGATTTCCTTCATGTGGTGACTGTCTATTGAGGACTCTTCCTTTGTTTTCACAGTAATAGTACAAGAACGCTTCTTTGAGCAAATTGCCAGACTGGTTTCGGTTTTTGCATCGCCTGTCAAAATTTCAATTGGACTGCATGTTGCTAATTTTCCAGTAGCTTTGCAGCCGGAAGAATTTACATCACTCTCCTTTTGATCAGAACCAGTGGTTTCAAACACAGTTTTATTTTCACGATCATCATCGAGAGCACTACACACGCTTAATTCACCCAAATCTGAACTGTTTCTTTCCGCTGAACAACTTAAATCTTCCTGATTCTCCTCAATAACGGCCTCTGATTGGTCACACCAATTCTCATCATCGACAAAAATTGAATCGACCTTTGAATTATTGCGTATGATTTGTAAATTGTCCTCAGGAACGGTGTTATCTGCAATCTCCTCGCTTTTAAACCTTGACGAGTGCCCGCTGTCAGTGGCCTGAGGACTACTTCTACTGTCTCGTAAATTTCGGTCGTTTAGTTCATTTGTCTTACAAGCTACAACTTTCGCGTCCGCTTCGATGTTTTCAGGTTTTGTTGAAACACAAGTACAAGCGTCAGTTCTATCGCTAAGTTCGGCTAAAGAAATATCATTATTGTCAGAACTGAACTCTTTCGACGGGGAAAGTGGAACGGCAGTCTTAATTTGAGATTCAGAAACGCTCTCAAGTACAGTAGACATGTTTGTGGTGGGAACATCAACCGCTGATAAGAACGCGTCCGAATTTTCTCTTAGGACCTTTGGTTCGACTGAGCCTGGCAGCGGAAATGCGGAGGCACGAAGCTCACCATCGTTTCCACGGTAACAGGTAACACCACCTTCCGTTTCCGTTGGAGGTACACGAGAAGTGTTATCATCGTCTAATTGTTCCTTTGACCCTGAAAGCGAGGCTCCTGGGCATTCGCGCTCGTTGGCGTAGTCATGGTGAGGCGTGACGTCACCAGCATCGTCATTGATAGCTTCAGGCAGCGAGTTCGAGCAATTTCCTTGATCCCGAATTTCGCGCTGGTTTCTGAGAGCTTCCGTAAAGGAAACGAAAGGAGTTTCTCTCTCATCTCTGTTTTGAGTACCCTTTGATTTTCTCTTTTCTATTGCATCAGGATTACGTTTTGAGCAAGTGTTTGTTATCTTAGAAGAATTTCCTAATCTTATATTTGACTCTTTTCCAGTTTCTTTCTCTGATGAACTGTCACCATCAGACGAGGAACTTAGCTTCATCGCTTTAGCCCTGGATCGAGTCATGACCTGGGGATTCGGTGATGTCATTCGGCGCTTGCCCTTTTGCCGAAGACCAGGCGATTCCGCTTTGTTTATCGCTGCGTTAAATACTTGCGCAGTCTCAATGGGTTCCGTATCTTTCTCTAGTGCATATTCGCTCATTTGAGTTCCGGTATGATGCGCTTGATGAAATGTTTCCCGTTTTGATGTTTCATCTCCTGCATAGTCGACATTGCAGTTCGTTTCAGAGAAGTTTTCGGATTCTTCAAGCACAGAAGCAGTAAACTCATTTGGGGCTTCATTCATCGAAGGTTCATCCTTGTTGCCTTGAATATCATTATCATTTTCACCCTTCGCTGCCTCTTTGAAACTGTTTTCCAAATCCTCGTCGAAGTCTTGACTACTGTCTCTAGTTGCCAAAGATTTTCCTACAGGATTTTCCGCGTCACCCTGATCACCAGTTAAAATATCCGCTAAATCACCTAAACTATAATCGCTGTCGCCATCTTCGCTGCCAGCATCGTTGCTACTTTCACTGCAACTCTCTTCCGCTGGGCCAGGACTTGGTGGAAGGGGACTGAGAGCTGGGGCCATATCCTTTAACGCATTTAGCTCTTCAATTATATGTTCCAGGTGTTCTTCTGAATGGGAGCCCGAAGATGAGGGCTGTTTATGTCCCTCAGGCGACGAAGGCGGCTGACAAGATTTCTTTCTTTGCCTGCACGGAAAAAGAAATCTTAGCAAGGTAACGTGAGCTCACGATTTTACAAATTACATATTAAAAAATTCGAAGAACTGTAGACCGAGAACGGCACCATTCGGTACTGCTTTATTTTGGAGTGAGTTTAAAATGCGGTAAAACTTCGGTAAAGTGCGGTAAAATAGCGGAGAAAGTGCAATAAAAGTGCAATAAAACTGCGGGGTACTTGCGAGAAAAGTGCGGGGAAAGTGTGAGGAAGCGCGCCGACTTCTACGCTTGAACGCAAACTCAACGGTTAACTACCAGCGCTCAAGAAGACGAACGTCATCGACACCCAACACTACCATCAACTAAATTGCTCAGTACCACAACAACCGAAACTTTACCGCCTGTCGAAAATTGAAATATTGTTATGGTTCATTAGTACATGCGACTTAAAATCGACGACTGTCGTGTGATCAAAATCCAATCTTACCTCGATTTTGGTGTCTTTTCTGTCCTGTCTTTCCCATAAGTTCTTGCTATAGGAATTAAATAGAGAAAGAGATCTGAATCCAATGTGAGGTGTACAAGTGTTTGTGCGTAAAAATAATCTTACTTGATACAGAAATAGGAGAATATTGAGAGAGGGTCTGGTGGGCTACATAACCAGCAAAAACCAATGAAAACCGAGGATGGAAAGAATATTATTTCAAAGAAGCGACGCAATTTACTAAAAGCATGGAAACTAAAACTAGTTTATTTTCAAAGAGAATGCGACTAAATTTACAGACAGTCAGTCAAATCCAATCACAGAAGTCGTTGTGAAGCTACGTAAGGAGAGAAAATAAATATCGTTTAACGAAATACTTGAGCTAGTGCGCCCATAAAATTTCAATACATGAACAATTCAAAGAGAGGCATATAATTCAGTTTTCCTTACCACATCAATACAGATTTAATTAAAAGAAAATTATGGCAAGAAGAATGAAAACATCAACAAAAGGATTTTGTCTGTTTAAGAACAAATTCTCAGAGCTAAGTTATGAAACATCACGAAATGTGAATGAGAGGGCTGGAAGATTTGGGAGAATAAACTTTAAGTTACCCAATTGTTAAGCCCTGAATCTTTATTTATATAAATATCTTGTAATAAAGGAGGTTATTTTCATGAAACACCAAGTTCAATACTTTCTCCTTTCTGTTCATATGAATGTAATAAAATGAAACACAAAAATTAGACCGCGATGCATGTACAAACAAAGCTGAACTAACCAAGTCGGGCTTCCAGCTTGAAACTTTGGATTTCATCCTGTTTAAGAGGATAAAAACATGAAAAAAGTTACATGAAATAAGTCTAAAATACGCTGTGAAATTCATCTACTCTACCATTACTTCCTTGAGCTACGCTTGCAAAGAACCAGACGCACTTTCTAGAAGTTGAAAATTTATGCATTGAGGTGTTTCCATCACACAGAATGACACCAAGCCTATGAAAGTTTGGACAGCTCGCTAATGAAAATTTTGTACTCCAAAATCTAAGACAAGTTTTTGTTCAGCAGCACAGACATTAAATTTAACCAGCAGAATGTTAATACCAGAACCCTCAGGAGTTTGGTGCCAAAAAGGTGTGGTTGCATGGCTACGCCATATGACAGCTACAGGATGCAGTTCTGGATTTACAAAAGGTGCATTTTCTGCACTGGCAGATGGTACTGAGCCACTGGCAATGGTTTACCCTGCTCATTACGTTAAAAGCAAAATAAATTATCTCACTGTTCTGCATAAATGAAATATTTGGTGGAGGCAGGATTAAGTAACACAACCAACACCACAACTCATCCAAGGAGAGTTGCTACACCTCTGCTGCTGTCATGCAACAGAAACCAGAATCAGCAGCGTTCACCAGTTGGCTCCTGCACAATAGGCCGTTTTTGATATATCAAAATTCTAACATGGCTCTGAGGCTAGGCGTAATAAAACTGAAGAGATTTATTATTCATCCCTCAACCTTGATGCCATTTCCTTTGTTTTATTCCCCCAAGCCTTGGAGCTAAGTTTGAATTTTAATATATCACAAATGGCCTATTCTTCAGAGAACAAATAATGAGGAATAGCAAAGAAATGTTTCGTTTCTTTTACCTTGGATTTCTCAAGCTGTTGCTCCAACTTTGCTGCTTTTCTATTCGCCTTATTCAGCAAACTGGACATCTCCTTGTTTTGCTCTAAACAGCACGAGACATGATCACCTTAGACATATGAACAGCAAACAAAAATGCACAAAAAGTCTGAGAAATAATTTAGTCACCTTTCTCTTTTTTGATCTGTTCCTGTAGCTTTGCAATAGCAGCTTCACTTTTCTGCAAGCTGAAAAATAATCCTTCATGAGAAGTAAAATCACAAGAAATTAGCTCTTACCTCAGGAAAGGATCACTTTAATTTCACAAGGAGGGTTCAATTTTGCCATTATTTTTTTGATAGAAGTAAAGATCTCCTGTCACTTTTTTTGGACTTACAGTGTATTCCACTGCTGCAACATACATGTAATACCAATTTCACAATATTTTCACCTTTCAAGGTGCCAAGAGCTTTGATTCATCTTCACTAGGATTCAGCAACAAAAGGAGATGATAAATGTCACATCCCTTGTGTAGCTGGCATTCTGTGTGCCCTTTAACCATTTGGCTCTTAACCCTTTACCTCCCAGATCAAATTTGTAATTCTCCTCACAGTCAACTATATAATTCTCATAATGTTAGTTCAGACAATTTAGTATTGGATCAACTAACTATCCTGAAATTGATATTTTTCTTTATTCTCATCACTCATCTGATTGATATTGTATTGATATTGTAAGGAGAAATTCTGTCTTGATCACTTGAATGAGTAAAAGGGTTATCAGTGACAAGGATCTTATTTCTCCTTACAATATTACTCTTGAATCAAACATTAAGGTTACCAGAATGAAGGAAATGTGATAGTGTAGTGCTGAGAAGGACTGTTGTTGCCAGTGGTGACTGATGTCACGACAACCTGTGCAGAAGTCATCCTCAGAGTCAAGTGAATGGTTGTGGTCATTTGAATGTACTAAGTCTGGTTTGTGTAACCTCACTGGTCAGTTTTGCCATCATGTTATTGGCTGTAAGACTCAAGTGGCATAGGTCCATTGTGATTGGTCTGTTTTGATCCATGACCAATCGTGACTGACTTAACCACTCGACTGGGCTCCTAATTATACGTATGTTTATCAGATACCTCTTTTTTTGTTTTTGCATCTCATGAGCCTGAACTTGTTTCTCCAATCTCCACTGGCATTCCTGTTCTTCTTTGAGTTTTGTAACACTCAGTAGCTCTGAGTTTGTTTTCTGCAATTGATAATAAGATCAACAAAAATTAACAAGACCAGGACTGATTCGGTGTGTATTTTGTTAACAGAGTAGTTGTTCATCATCAAAAAGCAAACAACTCCATGAAATAAGATTTCTGGTAATCCTGAGCAAGAGCACAATTCTGTTACTCTCAATAAAAATGTCAATATGGAGTAACAACTAGAAGAAAGGAAATAAATGTAACAAAGTTTCTTTCATATCATACACAGTGTGTCCTATTCCATTACTACACAATTTTACTGCATAATATTATCATGAGAACATACAGAATATGCCCCAGTATTACAGCATAGAAAGAGCAAAAATACAGAGCAGCAAAATGGCTGCACTAAAAGATCCAACTTTGATTTTCTTTTCAGTTTTGTAGGGTTGACTATTAAAGAAACAAACTTTTTAGTATGACAGATTTTTTGGTGGTCACAAAGAACACCTCAGTGGTTTTGCTCATGTTGTTTTTGTCTTTCACATACTTCCTATGCAATCAATATGATGCAGAAATGCAGAGGGCCCAGAAAAGACTGTAGGATGTATTTTGCAAACTAAAATCAAAATACTTTAGAGTGAAATAATAGTGTAATTATAAGTCCCTTATTCCATGGTTTAACATATAATAAGCATGGACATTTTCCTCATTGTTTTTATTTTTCCTTTACCCTTCGGGGCTTGGAAAAATACTATGCAAATTGCAAAATAACTGTGCATATTATAAGTTAAACCATTGAAAAGAATGTACTTATATCATCCCATTGGTGGAGTACCTCAAATGTCTGTAGCTTTTCTTGTAATTCTGCAATGGTTGAATCAGCTAAGGACTTTTCCCGGTGCAGTCGCGCTACATTCTGAAATAAACAAGAGCACTTCCAACTTAAATTGAAACAAGGTAAAATATTTTTAAGTTAGGTAAATGATGATTTATGATAAAATGAAAAGTAGAAGAGGGAAGAATGGCTTGAATTTCTTTGAGGTAATCCATGATTTCAGAAAGGGTCCTGCTGGGTGATTTTGAAAAAGTATGTGGATCCTACAAATTATTACCAATCTTTTTATCATAAGTTATTTGTTCAAGAAGATGTAAAACAGATTGACAAGAAGTACACAAATGAATGTCTACATGAGCATATCCATAGCAACTACCATTCAGGGTGGAAAGGGGTGCGAGGTAACTGATGTTGAAAAAAACCATACTTCTAAATATAATCCAACTTGTAAGGTATAAGATCTGCATCAAAATTATACTAAAGATTTGAAAATCAGTCTGACCTAAACCTAGGACCACACAAGACCGTCAAGGACTGTAAGGTAACATGGGGTTCTGAACAAAAAACTCTGGCTCCAAGCAAAGCCATACACTTGGTAGGATTCTATTAACATTCTGCTACTTGTGGAGCTCAAAAAGAAAAAAGGTTCTGTATATGTAATCAGTAACATCACGTTATGTGTAACGCAACCAAAATGGCAGGCAGGGATGGTGTTACAATATCAAACCAACCAACTTTGACCCCAGGAATTTCAAAACAGGCTGGTGACAGCCAGAGTTCTGCTGGCTACTTGATAATATGCTGCTGGTTACTCTGATCAAAATAATGACCTTTTGGCCCCTACTGAACTTTTCAAAATCATTTACTTTTGCCAAGTGTGAGTCATACTTCAAAACATTTCAAAAATCCTTGTAACCCCATCATCAAATTTGACCCCTAGGGCATGGGACTGGGTGTTCAATTGACATTCAAGTCAGATCATTCAGCACACTCTGAAATTAGTTATCATAAGCCCCATGTTTGCCACACTGTTGAAAAACAGTAAAAAGAGCCATCACCAACAACATCAACTTCAACAAGACAGGTACCTTCCTCAGAGGTTCACTGGAATGCAGTGCCCTGTCCAGCTGGCCTTGCAAAGTTTCAATTTTCCTGTATTCATAGCACAAAATTACAATAAATAAAACAATTCCAGATATAGTTAAAATTTAAAGACTAAAGATGGCTGAACATTTACTTTCCAGCAATTTTGAAAATGCTTAAACTTAAGCAAATATTCCTTTTTAGCATACAGAACATTTACGTCATACAACACAATCAATTAATTTCTTATCTCCCAACAAGGGCTTACAATACTAATAACTATTAATAATTAATTAATATATAATTAATATAAATTATTAATATAATTAATAATTAAACAACATATTTTAAAATAATACCAAAGGTGCTGAGTCTTACAAGCAGCAGCAGCATCATCAGCATTCAATTTAGACTGAAGCAGTTCTAGCTTTTAAAACCTAACTCCAGACAATCTTATATACAATGGCAATTGCATGATTGTATCATTTCAAATTGTCTTACATCTGAGCTGCTTCCAGTTTCAGTGTGAAGTCAGTGGCTTGTTGAAGATGTTTATCAGATTCTACAACTGGTCAAGGACTCACTTCAAAAGAGAACTTCATTAACTTGTAAGTAAATATTTCTAGAGACAAGTATATGCAATCCAAAAGGTCTTCACTACCAAGTATTCAGTAGACTACACAGAATTTATACCATACAGAATCTTTCAGAGTTTTACATGTAGTCATGGTTTTGTTGCACATTCCTAAGTTTTCCATATTCTGAAGGGAAAAATAATTACACTTAAGAATTCTAACTCATAGAGTACCATTTAAAGGTGCTCTGAGCACCAAGCACTAAATTTTAGTTGGAACTAATCCAGAAATTTTTGATGGGGGGGGGGGTTAAAACTCCTGCTTTAGAAAACACATTTTGTTTTTCAACTACAGCCAAAATAAGCTAAGAAATACTTCAAGACAAGAGAATTTTGAAGGACACAGTATATTAAATGCTATCCTGTAGTTTAAAAAATTTTGCCATCTGAGGAGTAGCACAACATCCCTGTTGCCTGGTTGGAGAGGGTCTGGATACCCCAATTACCCAACATTGTGTAATACCTGGTTCAATAATTTGACGTACTTTTAAATTAATTCTGGTAATAGGACCAAGTGAAATCCAATTCAGTCCATAATCATACAAGCAATTAACAAAATCAGTCCACTGCAAAGCAGAAGTGTGATTTGTCAATCACAAGTATGATTACAAACAGAATTGGACAATACAAAGTCCTGTTACTAATAAATCATATCCATTGCAATTTCCGAAAACAGAAAAAAACATTTAGGACAAATATTTCTTGTAGAAACATTGTCTTGGTAAAAAATTCCTCAATTATGGAAATGCCATTGTTTTCTTAGGATAAGTGGTTGTTGCTATGGTTATTGTGATCAATTCTGTGGTCAGTGAATTTGGCTGAAAGGACTGATTATGATTGGCTGCTTCAACTGTCCAGTAACAGGTATTCCATTACAGCCAACTGTTGGATTACACTGTTCAATAACAACTGCACAGAATGATTAGTGAAAAATAAAGCAGGTAATGCACCAATCACATTTGAGGAAATTGTAACGGTTATGATTGATCGGCAAAGAGAGGGAATGATATGGACACTAGTCAATTTCAAAGTTTTGCAATAAACAAGTAAACAAACAAAATTAAATACATTGTATTTATCTTCAAGAAAACATTGAAAGGATACCCAAGCATTTCTCTTGATACTTCTTGATAAGCTCACTATGATAGCAAAAATAATGAGAAACTAGTTAATTTGGGAAAAAATTGAAATTGTTTTCTTTCTTCTGACTCTGATTTTGTCTATATTTTGACTCTGCTTACAACCTGATTTGCGATTAACACAAGGTTGAAAGTGCTCCAGTGACTCCGACTATGACTCTGTCTCCAGTGAAAACTAACCTCAAGGCTGTTACCTCTAAAGAGGAGCTGCTCAGACTTAAACAACTTAAGAAAATAAGTGACTTAAGCAAATATCTTAACCTCTGATTCAAAATGGAGTAGAGTTCAAAATATTGTACCAAGAGAAAAAAAAGCAATAAAAATTTAAGGGCTGGCTACAGTACATGTAATATAAGAGTTAAAATCGTCTTTAGGTCAGGGGCATAAAATAAACAAATATGGACAAAGACAACAGAAAAATACAAAATAAAGCTAACTACCTGTGGACTAAAGTTCTCACATTGCAAAACAGTACACTGAAATGTATTTTCATAAAGGGAGAGAAACATACACAAATCAAAAATTCTTTGATTTAGTGGTTAATCTCACTGTCTTGTCAACACAGACACCTGGGTTAATCTTTTTAATAACAGGTAAAATTTAACTTACTCTGTTGAAATAATCTTTTCTTTGATCATTCTTAGTGTCAGTGCATGTTCTTTCTTAGTGGCCTCAAGTACCTGAAAGAAACCACAGGTAGCCATGATCATTAGTGCCCTAACTGCCCAAAAAATTGACTAAAAGGTATTAATTATGAAATTTATTTAGTTCTTCTTAGAAGCTCAAACCACTTGTACATGAGAAGTGCACGTGTATGTATAGCTAGAACATACACACACTTTTTTCCGGAGTGGTTGTCCCACAAAGTCTTAACATTACTCATATTAACATTGCGACAAAGAAAGATTATGGAGATTGTGGTTATTTGTACATGATTGATTGAGAACACTGTGATTTAACAGGATAAAAGGAACATGCATAATAATGAAGCTTGTCAGTGTACTCAGCTCTCTTCTTGCAGCAAAGCACATGTACATGAAAACCGAACATTCATAATCAATGAAGGCGTAATAAAACAACGCCAACCTTCGTGGACCGTTCTTAGCATTGTCAGAATCAATTGGAAAACCGTAAAAAACACAACTGGTGTCCTTTAAGTGAGAACCTCATATTTGTAAACTAAACAAGAAACAAGACGTAGTTTGGACGTTTTTAAGGGTCTGGAACAATTATTTTAAGAAAAAGACCCAACAAACCTCTTTCATTTTTGCACATGAAGAGCAAGTAGAATCACTGGAATTGTTTGAAGCTGAATCAGCCATTGTTGAATCAGACACTGCTTTCTGACAGCTTATAACTTCTTGCGATTTTAAACACCACGAATTTCCTCTGCACAATCTTCTGCCATTTTGACTTCACGGCCGAAAACTGGGAACGAGAAAGACTATCTCCACACCAGTCTTTCACGGTGTGTGCTAAAATGAAAGAACTGGAAAGGATATGAGGGTCTGAGGATTATCAGGATAAGATTATTGAGATAAGATTGTATTTTTAAATACAAAAAGAGAAGTGTCCCGGTGATTCATTCCTTCATGAAACAGGATTATCAATATAAGTTTCCCGGTCTCATTTAGTAAACATACAACATGCTTGCAATTATTATTCAGGAATATTTTACTTATCGATTATTGTTCACAATTAACGTTAAAGAAATATCTAGACAATTCCTCGTAACTTTCTTAAAATCTTCTCATCCATTCTGGAATGTTATTTTTGTTCTTAGTCTGAATTACGTGACTCAAAGTTGTTACATTGCGTGACAGAAGTATGTTTGTTTTTTGTATGACATTTCCTGATGTTCTGTCAAGACTGGTTGAACGTGTTAGATTCCTATGTCGCGCGCGTAATTACAAGTTTTATTTTTCACTGCTTCAAGCAACAGCTGTACGGAAATGTCATGGAAATATGTACTCGTTGCAGTTTCTATCCTTCAAATTGTTCACAGAGTCAAGACGCTGGGTCAATTACACAAGACGATTATTAGCACTCAAGATGCAGTCTGCAACGACAATTCGCGTGCGGTGTTCTACATCGGACAACGACGGGCTCATAACTGGATTATTTTCTTTGAGAGCGGGGGTCTTTGTTCGTCGAAGGCAGACTGCAACAAGCGATATTTGAACAAGAATTCGACTGTGTTAATGTCTTCGAAGTATCTGCCCGAAAAAGTAATCGGAAGAGATATCTTGTCTTCTTCAAAAAGTGAAAATCCGACTTTCTACAACTATAATCATGTACTGGTCCCTTATTGTAGCAGTGACCTGTGGCTTGGTAAAAAATCAACTCACCGGAACGGATCCTTTGATTTCGTGAATGACCCGTCCGTAGATAACTTCAGTTTTAAAGGCCATACGATTTTTCGTTCAGTATTCAAAGATTTACATAAGAACTACAACATCTCATTTTCAGAAGAGATCGTGGTTTCGGGTAGTAGTGCCGGAGGGATAGGAGTTTTAAATCACGCAAATTGGCTTACAACAAACTTTACCAGTTACTTATCATCGAAGCCCAGATTTCTTTTCATAACAGACTCGGCATGGTTTATAAACTTCCAAGATGGCTTTAAATCCAGAGTGAACTCTGAATTTGGCAAATTAACGAACATTTCGTCGGCTGCATGTGCAGATATGCGATATGGTTACGCATGTTGCCTATCAGCGTCGTGTCTCCTTACACACCACATTTCGACCGCAATGCAAATGGCGTTTGTTTTTAGTTTGTACGACATTTATATGTTTGCGGATGTGCTTAAAAGGCTTGAAAGTCAGGGAAAGACAGCCGAAAATCATGTAGCAGATTTTTTATCTGCAGTAAGCATGTATGGCGGAGCCATGAATGAGTCACTTGAAATTCCTCAAAGGCGTCGTGTTAGTTTTTTTGTCCCGGCTTGTTTTCAACACACTTATTTGAGTACGTCAAGTCTTTGGGACAAAGACAGCGTTTTACAACCTTTGGTAGAAGTTACCCGAGACAATGGAAAATTCAGGTAAAAATAATTAATTGAAATTCATTTTTCGTACTTGCGACAAGTTTGGAGGTACTCCAAACCCAAATGAAGTAAATATCTCTGTTCCTTCCTGTTATCAGGTGACCTTTCACACACGTCGGATTATCATGGATAAAATACTTGAATGCACTACCTTCCGGTACAGACAGTGCTATAAAAAGAAATGCAAATCGATTGAAAAAGGAAAAAAAAACCAGTTAAAGCGGAACAAAATAGGGATCTCGATAGCTCAAGACACCTTGATGAAGAGAAAAATATTCCAATCGCTGCCCTAGGGGAATTTTTGGCCTAACCCCACTCCCTTAGCCCATAAAAAGGACGAGTCCGTTCATGTTTGGTGTATGCCCTCCTTTGAAAATGTGTGGTTCTCATGTGCAAAGTCCTTCTGTTCATGAGTACAAATAAATACCCGGATGTAAGGGTGGAAAAATGTCCTCGTTGGTGGGGAAGAGGGGCTGGTGCAACAGCAGATGAGTATCATCTCCTTTGGGGCACTAAGAATTTCTCTTTAACTTTGCTTAATTTACTTGTGGGAGACATTTCATTTAACGGGATATTGTCAACATAACAGGTTCTTTTTAGCCTGTGTCTATTGTGACAAAATAGTTTTCCTTTTTCCTTCATAGTCATAGAGTTAAAAGTGGAACTTGGTCATCAACAAAAATTAAAAATGGGACTTCCAGCATCAGCATTCAAGATTTCTTATCTACCTGGGTGAAATCCAGTAATACCACCTTCAAGGTGATTGACAGCTGCATTGGTGCACACTGCAATCCAACCTGCCCTGATAAACTAATTTTCGTGGATGCAGGTGAAGTTTGGCATGATGTTATTAAAGTAGTCATCATCACCTTCTCCTTGGTTATCACAGTGCTTTGTTCTGGACTGAAAGCAAGTTTTATGGTTTACTATCGCTATTTAATGAAAAGACAGAAAAGTTATCTCAATGACAGTGAAACTTCTCAAGCAAGAAAGGAGGTAAGCATGTGTTACCAGTTACAGTTAGATTTCGACCATGTCATCCTCTTATTTTCCACAGCTTTTACTCTCGACTAACTCCGAGAAAAACCTCCTTATCTGAATGTTGATGTCGCTATAAAAAAAAGTTTGTTTTTACCATCCGTTTTGATATGAAGAAAGACAAGAAAGAGGAAACCATGAACCCTTAGTTTCATTAAGGAGGTCTGGATCTGCAGAACAGAGGGCTGCAGTGCTCTAGCCCTCACCCTGAGGTGTGATCACCCTATCCATCTTACTCCCCCACTCCTGCTAGACTTTTTTATCCCTTAGAGTGATTAGCATCTAATTTCTCCTTTCAATATCACCCCTGAATCCAACATTAATGTCATGAGAATAAAGGAAATGATAATCAACTGAAGAACCTCTTGATTGTTAAACAAATTCTCCTTGTCAGCACATCAGGAAATGTAGAGAGAACAGTATAGAGAATTTGCATACTGATTTCAGGGTGTAAAGGGTTAAGACAAAATGAATCCTGAAAGATCTAAAATTAACAAATATTGTAAAATGTTTGTTTAAGAAAGTGTTAGAAGGGGAAACCTAGTGCTCTATTCCTAGATAGGGCATATTAGAAAGTGGGAATTGTTAGAGGTGGCTTAATAAAAGGGGGCTTATAAGAGATGGAGCCTGATAGAAAGGGGCTTGTTGGAGGGGAAGTGATAGGAAAAGGGACGTAATAGAGAAGGGGCATAAAACAGAAGGAGGAGGCTAATAGAAAGGGGGCTTGATAGAGAGGGGCTTTAATAGAGAGGAAGGCTCATTAAAGAGGGGGGGGGGTCCTTAAAGAAGGTGGAGTTAACTAGAGCGGAACTTGTGGGGGCGTAACAGTGGGAGAAGTCAGATAGATAGAGGATGATTATTAGAGGATGATTATTAGAGGATGATTATTAGAGGATGATTATTAGAGGATGATTATTAGAGGATGATTATTAGAGGATGATTATTAGAGGATGATTATTAGAGGATGATTATTAGAGGATGATTATTAGAGGATGATTATTAGAGGATGATTATTAGAGGATGATTATTAGAGGATGATTATTAGAGGATGATTATTAGAGGATGATTATTAGAGGATGATTATTAGAGGATGATTATTAGAGGATGATTATTAGAGGATGATTATTAGAGGATGATTATTAGCGGATGATTATTAGCGGATGATTATTAGCGGATGATTATTAGCGGATGATTATTAGCGGATGATTATTAGCGGATGATTATTAGCGGATGATTATTAGCGGATGATTATTAGCGGATGATTATTAGCGGATGATTATTAGCGGATGATTATTAGCGGATGATTATTAGCGGATGATTATTAGCGGATGATTATTAGCGGATGATTATTAGCGGATGATTATTAGCGGATGATTATTAGCGGATGATTATTAGCGGATGATTATTAGCGGATGATTATTAGCGGATGATTATTAGCGGATGATTATTAGCGGATGATTATTAGCGGATGATTATTAGCGGATGATTATTAGCGGATGATTATTAGCGGATGATTATTAGCGGATGATTATTAGCGGATGATTATTAGCGGATGATTATTAGCGGATGATTATTAGCGGATGATTATTAGCGGATGATTATTAGCGGATGATTATTAGCGGATGATTATTAGCGGATGATTATTAGCGGATGATTATTAGCGGATGATTATTAGCGGATGATTATTAGCGGATGATTATTAGCGGATGATTATTAGCGGATGATTATTAGCGGATGATTATTAGCGGATGATTATTAGAGGATGATTATTAGAGGATGATTATTAGAGACGGGGGGTTATTATATTAGGAGGGGGGTGTAGTTTACAAGAGAGGGGTTAAAAAGTGAGGAGGATCAATGAAACATTCACGGTTCATATGTCTTTTTTTGTAGCTTCCACTTTGCAAGGCGGGTGAAACTGTTAGTATAGCTTGCTTATCCTTAACGTATGAAGTGGATGTAAAGGAAAAGAAAAAGGAAAAGAAAGCTGACGATGGTAAGAATAGTAAAATTGTACATTGTTTACTACAGAATACTGATAGAGTTTCACAAAACAGTTTGAAGGATTACGCCTTCCAATAAATCTTGATTGAGACCTTTTACAGCTTTTATGTTTTCCCCCATTTTTAAGACCGCACGGGGGAAATCGCTAAACGTCAAAATAGGTTCCAGGCCTTTGGCGTTTTGTGAGTGATTCTAGCTCCCCGTAGAGAGCTTATTGGTTAGCTCTAAAGCGGCCAGGCACGGTCGTTTAAAGGATGTAAAAGGGTGGATAATGCGATCCACTGCATGAATCTTTATCCGGTGTATAGCGCGGTACATTTTGTTAAAAATTGTCCGATGGATAGCAATTTACCCGTAGGTTATCGTTATCCGCCCGTTGGAGTCCAGGTTAAGATTTTGCATTGATCGTTAGAAATGATTTGAGCCTAAGGTTTTCCTGTTACTATAAAAATCAACACCTACATTGCCAAGAAGGTTTTAAGACAGCGTGTGGGCCTTTTTACGCTCTTTTGTGCGCTTCTTTTGGAACTGCTGTAATGTAAATCCTTGTACGTTTTAAGAAGAATGCTTGGGTTGATATTTTTTCCCTTTGTCAGACCTCAGCTCTGAAGAAACCAGCAGTGTGATCAGAACAGACAGGAACAGTAAAACATCGCTTACACTTCGAGGTTGTCTTGTGGAGGAAGACTCTGGCAGCGATGGACAAGATTATGAGGAAAGTAAAGATGACGAGATAGACGGCGACTTGAACTCTCTACCTTCCAAGTTGACAAATGGTTCTACGAATCTGGAAACAGAATCGACGGAAACTTCCCAGGAATTTCAAGCTGAGTCTTCGTTGGCCAAATTGGACGGTCACTCCACTTGGGGGTCCTATACGGGAAGTGAAATGGCACTCTTACAAGGTAGCAACACAGAAATCAAACAAATCCCCGTGGATGCGGCTGATGGTAACCCCTCTAAAAAGCAAATTCTTAAAGGTGTGTCGGCGTATTTCAATACTGGAGAGCTGGTGGCGATCATGGGACCATCCGGATGCGGAAAGACAACACTACTTGACTTGTTAACAGGAAGGCGGCGCTCTGGACATTTTAAGGTTTGTGTGAGTTTTTTTCTCGCTTCTTCTTAAGGAACAAAGGAGTTAAGTTTGAATTTATCTCAAATTGAATAAACTATATGATTGCAGCGCGGCTCAACATATTCTATAAACCTTTGAAACATGTGATTGCGTTACGCGTCTCTTGAAATCCGCGACAATGGTCGACAACCGAACCTTTCCGAGAAAGACACCGTTAGAAATCGAAGCTTTCCGTACGATGCACGGTTGTCTTGTTGCATGTCACTACTAGGTTGCCTTCTATACAAGATTTTGCATGGAATGATAGAATTAGCATGTTACGGGATGTTTTGGCATGTTCTGGTGCTCCGAGTTCGAGCGCATGCGGAGTCGTGCTACAGTTGTACGGGTTATTAAACTGTAAATACAGTTATACTCAACGTTGCAACTATACCCTTATAAACATTTGTTGGTAGAACACTAAACTAAAAAATTTCACGAGACTTTCGAAATGAATAACAAAGAACTTAATCATAATGCTTCCGATGAACTAAATCAACCTCTGACTGCGTTAGCCAAAACAAAAATTTTCGTGTGGGTCCAAAGCAAGGCTAGTAGACAAACTAAGCACGTCCGCTTTAGGAAGTTAGACAAGATTGTCGCAATTCGGAAACTCATCACGACAGCTGAAAAAAATGTAGTATAAACAAAAGATTAAATCATACTGAACTGACTAAATATATTACTAACTATAAACTAACTAAATACTTCATAACACAAGGATCGCTTCACACGATTTTTGAAAAATTTGGTCAGCTTATTTTTCAGTTTCCGAAGAGTTTTATTGCGCACTTTTGTTTTATTCCACTTTTTTTGTTTTCTTTCCTTTGAGGTATTAAAACCCTTTTTCAACCTTTCAAAAACTGTACCCTGAAACAGGTGGTGTAAGTGAACTCTATTTATCCCTTACCTCTACATCTGTTCTATCTCACATATCCTGTAGGGCCAGGTGTACATCAACGGAGTTGGCCTGGGTCAAGTACAAGACTGGTATGCTCGTAAGATTGGTTATGTGTTACAGCTGGCTGTGCCTTATTATGAGGAGCTCACTGTCCGGCAGAATCTCTTTTTTGCTGCTCACATGCGGCTACCCAAAGAAACGAGTGCTGCAAAGAAATACGAACGCGTTGAACAAATTATTGCTGAGGTTAGTTATTCAGTTTCGATAAACTTTGTTTTAACTTTGGAGGAAATTTTTTATTTTACTGGAGTTTGGAAGTAGGGTTCACAAAGCAGATCCAGGGGCACACACAACTGGGGCTGCCGAAGGAGTATTACAAAGGGACCCTTATTAGCTTTAAGCTAAGACCAGATTGAGTAAATACCTTGCCAATCCGTGAGTTAAGAAGTGTGATACACCCGAAGGACCTTGGCCTTGAATAGTTGGGGCTTAGAGGCGTTCTTTTAGAAGGAGCCCAGTGCACATTGCTCTCTGCGCCTTCAGAGAATGTATTATAACCAAGTAAGTTTAAACTGGTTCTGTTTCTCTCTGTACCAGACTGGATTGACACAAATGGCTAACACGGTTGTAGGAGGATCAACGGGCCTGGGTTTAAGTGGAGGCCAAGTAAGTAACATATCAACTGCACTTCTTACATGGATTAAAAGCGGGAGAACGGTGGATTGAAATAACCGGTCGAAATCGACGTTAGCAGGACTTCGTCACCTCCTGTTGGATATGACTACCTTTTTTAGTTTACTAAACTTACTTCAGTACTCCAAAATCTCATACCACATTTCTTTTTGGTGTAGAAACGTCGCCTATGTGTAGCTCTCCAGTTGATTAACATGCCCTCAGTGCTTTTTCTCGATGAACCAACCTCAGGTGAGTGACTGTTATATTGTGACTGTTAAATCGTTAAATTGTGACTGTTAAATCGTGATCGTGATAAGCATTTGCCACTACATGCAAGACGGAGTAGTAAAGGGCACAGAGATGCACAATGCGCAGGGGGGGGGGGTCCTGGGGTGCCCGTGACCACCCCTTCCCCCTTTGCAAGCCTCCTTTGTCACATCAAGAAAACACGGCGCTGAGTGCCCTCTGTTAGACACAGTGTGACCCCCCTTTCAAAAATCCTAGCTACGCCCCTGGTCTTTCCTCTTTCCCTCTGGTTATAGACCTACAGCGTCATTGCCTTGAGTGGCCTGGCGGATTTGTTCTGCCTCTCCGTTATATCCTCCATTCCTGCATTTCTCCACCATGATTCTCATTGCCCTCTTTTTCCCCCGCTGTCTCCCGTGCTCACTACTACAAATGGTCATACACAGCGCCGCTTCATTAAGATTGAAGCCTAATATTCATTTCACTATTCTAAACAAGTCGCTATGACTTATTTCTTTATACGATCTTAAGCAGAATTGTAAACCTGTGTGATTTGTTTCAGCAACACGAAGTTACTTTTTGCTGCAATTCGTGACTGCAACGCGTTGTTGTGATTTGCCGCCTAGCGTGATCCCATCCTTGATTTAAAATCAATGTTAATTTACATTTTGTGCCTAAACCAGGTCTGGACGCATCGTCTTCCCTAGAGCTGTTGAATCATCTCAATCTTGTTGCTGAATCAGGCAGACTTGTTATTCTCACTATTCATCAGCCCCGGCTAGAAATCTTCCATCTTTTTCACAAGATTCTTTTCCTGTGCGATGGTCAGGTAAAACAGTTGGTCGATAGCTGGTCGTCGCTTGTTTGGTTGATCTGCTCTTGTGTGATCTTTCTTTTGTTCTTCGGTTTGTTGGTTCGTTTTTACGTTCGTGGGCACTTTAGTGCACACTTACGTCCACTTGTTCGTTTGTTGTTCGCTCGTTCGCTTTTGTGTCGGAGACTTTGTGATTCGTGCGTGACACATGTCAGATGATGAGTGTGAACATTATGTCAAGAGCTAGAAACACCGTGATTTTGGGACATTGATCGGTTTACATGATTAACGCAACCTTGAACGACCTTTGAAATCAGTACTTAGCAACAACCAATCATAATGTAGAGAATATTGTATAAAAGAGTGATTTCTTACAAATTTTGCAGAGTAGCTTTTTACACACCCGTTGTAAAAAAGCGAATACGAGAGTGGAATAAAACAGTTTCATTGAGTCTAGTTCGTTAGAATTCTATCCCTAGTAAACGGCGCAAAGTTTACGAAATTTGCGTGCTTGTTTGTTCTCTCCGAATGGCGATCTTTAAGAAAGGTGTCGTTTCGTTCGTTTGTGCGTGCGTTCAGTTCATACGCGTGTGCGTGCGTAAGTGCGTTCGTGCATTTATTGTTTCGTTCAATAGTTTGTATTTTGATCGTTCTTTTGCTCGTTTATTTGTTTGTACCTTTGTTTCCTTTCGTTTAGTTGGTTAGTGATTTGTCTGTTTGTTTAACTGTTTACTGTTACACTTTTCTTCCAGGTAGCCTACTATGGGGAACCTTCTATGGCACCAGAACTTTTTATCAAAGCCTACACTGCAACTTCTGAGGAATACCAGCTTAGTGAGGAAGCACCGAAAATTGACGCAAAAAATCCCGCAGGTGAAGAGGTCTTTCTTGTTATTGCGAGTCACACAATTGGAAATGTTAATTTTGAGCAAATGGATGTATCTTTCGTGGAATTTGACTTTCTGTTCTGCAAAAGATGCTGCACCTACAATGTTGTTCCTCGGTCAGAGTACTCAGTCCGTGTTGCAATTGCTTTTCAATTGACCAACATAATCACATTTAGTAACCATAAAAACCAATCAAAGCAAAGGGAAATATGACGAGGAGCCAATGAAAACTCGACATAGAAACATGCAGCGGGCGAAAGCGCGGGAAAATGCGAGTGAAAAACGCGAAAATGATTTCACCTTTACATCTGACTGGTTGACAGAATGAAGCGAGATTTCTTAACCAATCACGGAGTGACGCACGTTAAAACCAGTGCAATCATTTTCGATTCTCAACACTTACTTGAAATTACTTCAGCAGTGAAACTTACTTTTGCGCGTCAGAATTTATGTTACAAATACTGACGAGCCTTTCAATATTGTCTTTTCAAATTTACCCTTTAGATACCATCATGGATTTACTGAATTGCGGTGTAGCTCGTCGTGCCATTTTGGATTATTACCAAAGAAGCGGAGAGCCACTGGCAGTCCAGGAAGCCATTAAAACATCCCAGGAAAAGGCCAGTAAGACGGTTACCATGGAGAAAATGAAAATGATGTACGTACTGTCATCAATTAATGAACGATCTAGAGTCACTTTTACGCCTGACGAAGATTAGCATCGTAGCAATCAAAGCCTTGCCATCCTTAATTGGTAGCTTTGCTTTTCAAATGTGAACATTCATTTGTCATCGCAACCACGATGGACAAACGCACATTGCCCACGCTTAACTGTAAGGTGACATTGCACCACATGTATGTGAGATTTTGGAACTTCTCAGCGTTCAAAGCTTCTTATTTGACAGGTTTTATTTGCTTGTCCGTACGAAGAGTTTGCTAATTTAACTCTAATTTGTAACTTGTTTTTTCCAGTGTCGATGGCGCTGGGTCATTCAACAGAATCTTTGTGTTGGAGAGCAGAACTTCAGTAAAGCAAACATTGGGACAGATCTTGTACTTTCCATTAATTTTTTTCACATTTGGGATCATCGTAGGTATGCAGATAAACCTAAATGTTATGCATAGCTTTAGTCACGCTTGTTAGAGCAGAGTGGGTCACGCTTTTGTCACGCCAAGACTAATATGGAACTCAATGTAATGAAAGTTACTCGAACAGAATGTGAGAACTGCTCGCAGTGAAAGACTACCTTAATTATGTGGTTTTGCGAAAGTTTCAGTATTTCTAACAGTGTTTTAAATACTTCGGTGAAATTTTTTACACTAGCACTAGCTGAATGATAAATTTTGATGTAGTTTAACACTCACCTCCAGTTCTCTGTGGCTCAGTCGGTGGAGCGTCCAAACACGAAATTGGAAATGGCCTTGGTTTAAATTCTCTCAAAGGCCCGAGATTTTACTTTATCCTAAGCTCCTGCAACATGTTTAACAATTGTTAACCTTAAATTATGTTGGTTTTATTTTACCTTTAATTTAAAGGAACTGTTTACTGGCAAGCTGAGGAGAGAGATGGAATTCTGCTGATGTCTGCGTACTGTGTGTACTGCTGTGCCAGTCCCTTGTTTCTAAGCTCTGTCCTGATGGCGCACCTCAACAAAGCTTTGGATGTAAATACTCTAAAGACATGTATTCAAGAGCCTCTCTTTCTCTTGGAATTATGGTGCAAAACATATCACACTTTACGCTCGCGCATGTGTGGTCCCTCTGTGATGGTGCAAAGCATGATGGTTGAGATCATTTCACGGGAATAATAAAAAGAACAAACACTACTAGTACTTAGCTACCGCAAAAACATCAACACAAAAAAAACTGCGTAAACTTCAACGGGTTAAGTTTTTAAAGAAACTGTGGTACTGCATCAGAGGGGGTTACAACAAGATAATTTTGTTTTATCAACCGATTTGATAAAGTAAATTGGCTACCTTAAAGAATTTCTAAAAAATCTTTATGGTGGCCGAGTTACATTATTGACACCGAGAAATACTTAGTGCGGTTATGCTTTTAAGATTGAAAACTTTTCATAATTACTGTAATGCATTTACAACTTTTTCGCGCATTTTTACTTCTTAGATTTTTCGCCTTGAACGTCAAGACGGTTGTGGTAGATCTTACGAGAACGTGGTACAAACGTTTGTTCGGACGACAGCATTATGTGCTTTACCGGTGATCATGTGTTCCACGATGTCTTACTTGATGGTACGTTCTTTTACGATCATTTATACGTTTTAATTAATAAATCATTTCCTAGGATTGCTTTGAAGACAAAACGAAGGCAAAAGGATGTAGGATTCACCTTCATTCCATCCAACGAGTCATCTTGGGGAAGGGAAAATCTTGTCAAGACATGATTGATTTCAGTTTTGTATCGGCTTGGCAGATAGGACGGCCGCGGAAAATTTCTTAGACCAATCATAAAGCAAAATGAAGCAAAACTGATGTAAAACGCTCGATTGGAAGTTGATTTCTTCTGCCTTGTTGATACACAAATGAAGGAAAAATGATAAAGTTTAATTTTGGAAAAAATCGACACTATAAACGATTTTTTGGTAAGGTTGCTGCATTTTTGTCTTATTTTCTCAGGTTATGACGTCGTATGATTTGTGGAAGTTCCTTTTGGTAACAATCATCTCATTGGTTTTGAACCAAACCTGGATTGCAGTCTACATGATGGTGATTTGTGCACATCCGGGAATCTCTCATCGCATTTGTCCAATGGTATCCGCCATCGGAGGCTTCGCGGGGGGCTTTTTAGTACCCAGACCTCAAATGCCAGTTGTGTGAGTGTTGTAAGCTCCTGTTATTTAAGGTGTGCGTTTAAGAATCTGTTGGAATTCTCTGGAGCAGGGCAGGAGCAGTAATTTTTGAAAGAAACATATAATGGCGTGAGGATGAATCATGATTGCAAGGGGGGAAAGAAGAAGACTGAAATAAGAAAGGATTATAAATTGAGAAACCTTGTTAGGTTTTGGTCATTCATCTCGATCACGAAACATCCAGATGTAATAGCTTGATTCTGAGGAACAGTACCTTAAAAACAAGGAAGTTTCGATAAATAACGAAGGTTCATGATAGACAAACTCCAAAATCAAATGAAGGAGTAACTTTTCCTGTTGGCGCACAGTCATGTAAAATTCTCTAACCCTAATGAATTAGGCTTTTCTTTCTCTCAGAAGCTACCATTATCTGGCTGAAATCAAAGCGACTGGCACAATTTGCAAGTAGTTTTTTACGTTTTAAACACTTGTTTTACGTCTCTCTATTTCTGGTTACATTTCAGATACAACCTTCTATTTTACATCAATCCCCAATTTTATGGCTACTCAGCAATGACTAAAGTCCTGTTGTTAAATGTTCGACTGAAATGTGAATATGAGTCCACACTGAACTGTATCAGTACGGACGGTAATGCTGTACTGGCCAGGTTTGGCTTTGATACCGTCAATGTCTACGAACACTTGGTGGTGAGTTAGTTTTGGTGACTTGAGGACGGTTGATGTGCATAAATGTTGACTAAAGTTCTCTTAATTGTGAGCGTTGTTTTCTTATTATGGACAGAGTTTAGTGATGTTGTTTATTTATTGTACACTCTTGGGGGACTCGACCAGGAAAACATGTCATAAGTTTTGATGAGTTTTCATTCTTAAATTTCAACTTCAGTGAGTGCTGAAATTAAAAGCTGGTGTTACTTAGGTTTTGCTTGTCTGTGCCATGCGATTGATCTAGAAAACTCCATCAGCCTTTTTAATTGATCACTTGCAAACCTGTAACCATTCTCCACTACATCAATACACTCTCTTACCCTCGCTCTAGCCTTTCAGTTTGATTTTTCTTCAAGCTACCAATGGCTCTTTCTCTTTGTTGAAAAAATATCGTTTTTCGTATTTTCCATTATTCCAGAAATGTCTCCCAATTCTTACTGTCGTTAAACTACAATTGTTTTGTTATCAAGAAGATTATGGTTATTCCTCGTGGTAAATACAGAAGAAGCGAAGTATTAACGTTTGTCTTTCTGTGTTCTCACTTTTCAATGTTGAATCGAAAAGAGGGGATCCCAATTGGAAGTGACTGCATTGCAAGACCAACTATAATACTTCATTCCTATAGTTTTTTAAAAAAATTTTTATGTCGCATTTAAGACATCCTTATTTTAATTAAAATATTGTTTTTTTCAGATCATGCTAGGGATGACAGTGTTATCTTTGCTTCTCGCTTGGTTGTTTTTAGAAGCGAAAAACTTCACCATCCCCTCCCTCACTAAAACGTAAGTCTTGCTCTCTGTTTTCACCTCGTAACGTTGTTTATCTGATTTACATCTTATATTGACCTCTGACAACTTTTACCGCGCTACAAACTTTAGTTTCCGGGCTTCTAAGCTTCATCGCTCAAATTGTTTTAAAATTCTTTTGAAGCTAAGCCGTTTTAATGGTTCTTTAGTCACCTCAACCGAGCTCTGATTTGTATAATCAAGAATTTTTGTAGGATTCGAATATTAGTTCTGACAAAAGAGCATTTTTACTTTCAAAATTGCCTTGAACCAGACTTCGAATATGAAGTATCAAAAGTATCATTCTGTTTTTTATCTTGTTATTCCCAGTCCCCCAGCCTTTTTAACCGAGCCTGAAGAGGAGAAATTGGAGGTTGCGGTTGTGCCAATGACGCCAATTGACGAAACCTTAGTCGATGAGGACGAGGATGAAATACTACCGGAGATACCCTTAAAACCATTCACTCGCAACCGGAGATCCGCAAAATCCAGGCTTGGACTGATCAGTGGCAACCAAGGTTTCCATTCTGTCAAGCTTCCCTTACACAGGCGTCAGTCTAGTGACGCGAATAGCGTCCAAAACACTGAACAAGCAATTGATGGCGAGAATGTTGACTACGTTGTACGCCGAAGGCGATTGGTGAGCATTTCAGGGAAAGAACTTTGGAGATCCACCAAACAGCGCGTAGAGGAGAGGAAAATGGACTTTGACAAGCGTTTGTCACAAGTTGAGAAAATCGCCCGGCGCTACACAATAAAACACTCCCAATCCGTGCGAAGGAGAGCGAAGGAGAAGGCAGTCGTTGCTCGAAGAAGTACCATGGCTGCATCGGCTTCAAATGAAGCTAACAGGCCGGAGTTTATTACCAAAAGAAATGGTCGCTTCCAAGATGATTGCAGGAAGGGGCTGTTTCAGGAGGTGATTGAAGAATCGGAAGTGGACGGAGGAAGCGGTGAGACGAACAAGGATGAGGTGCGAGACGTTCTTAACCAGGAGACTGAAGCTGGAAAGAAGCAAAGGGAAGAAGAAAGCGCTACTGGATCCAGTGAAGGAGATGTCTTGCAACTACACACTGAGAAGAAACCTTTCGACAATGAAGCTAGAGGCTTTGAAATTCAAGAGCAAGGACGATCTAGAGGAGATGAAGAAGGCGCTGGCCAGCAACATGTGTCTGGTTGTGAGGCTCAGAAGGATAAACAAAAATCTGTGAAGAAAGTCTCCATCATAGAATATACTGAAAGTCTGGATGTATAACACAGCGGAATTTCCTCAATTTTACAATTTCCAAATATCAAGGACGAGACATGCAGATGTAAAGCAGGAGAACCAGATTTAAATTTTTGCATTTTTTATTTTGTATTTTGGAATAATGTGCAGTTAACTGTGAAGATTGTGCATGATAAATAAATCAGTATTTATAAAGACGTTGTGACATCAGAGAAGTCAACTGATATTAAAGCCTACTTACTCAGCACTTGTCTTTGAATGTGACTTTTCTACTATTAATTACGAAATGAAGGAAAAAATGTCTATTGCTCTTTTGGGTTTTCCCTATATTTATAACTTGGTGTCAACAACGATATTCGCGGTATCCTCTTCTTCTTCCACAGAGCCAAACGCGTCATCATGTTCACGGATACTTTTCAATGACGAGCTGCGACTCGTCATTTCTTGATCTCCCTCTTCAACCACAGGAAAAGAGACACTCTTTGATCGTGGCGCGGATTGCCAAGTTGTCATTTTCAGTTCAAGATTCATAGGGTTGTGATCGTTGGTTTCATGGTATGACTGGTGACGTTTCTTTTTTGGTTCTGGTTTTTGTCCGTTTGTTCCAGGGTCACTGTTGTGTCTACTTCTCGGTGGCAGAGGTATAGTTTTCTTTGGCGTCCTTGTCATTTGAGACTGAACTTGTTTTGATTGCATAACTACGGAATGTCTGGCGATTCTCTGAATGTTCTGCATCTCAAGATGGGTGCTTAACCTTCTCTCCGCCATACGCCTACGAGCAATCGCCCACCGACTCTCTCGAGACATGACAGGACTCGTTTGTGGCATCAAAGAAACAACATCTGGATCTGGCTGGCACTCGCGAGAAATGGGACTGTCCGGAAGCTTCACGGTGTGCAGTCCGTCGTCATGGGTAACAATGCCTAACGTGGACCTCCGGCGAGTGGGGTTAGCTGTGTGGCCTGCCTCATTTAGAAGCTCGATTGATTCATCTAGTATTTTATCCATTTGTGACCTTGATATTTTTGATGACCTAAGTCAATAGAACAATGAGATTAGTTGAGTGATTGTGAGTCGTCCGACATCTCTGGTATAGCAGAGGAGTGACGGGGGGGGGGGGGGGGGGGGGGGGAGGACGGGGGGAGGAGGCAAAGAGCGTTTTTGTTTTTGCATATTATTGGATCGGGGTCTGCCTTTGACGTTCAAGTCAAAATGTAGACTGCGGAAACTGTTGCTGTTTTTGTTTACGTAAAAATACGCCTTTCATACAAGTTGATATTTTGAAGAAGGGTCGGTGTGCTATTTAACTAATCGACGGCGATTTAGCGTGGTGTGTAGTATCATCGACGACTATATTCGCTGATGGTCAAATCCGCAACAAATTTTGACCACTGTGATGACAAATATAGTTGTTGTTAACCCTTTAACTCCCATGAGTGACCAAGACAGAATATCTCCTTACAATATCAATACAATACAAAGCTGACAAGTGATGAGAATGAAGAAAAATATAAATAAGGGGATTATAAGTTGATCCAATACCAAATTCTCTAAACTAACATCACGAGAACTGTATGTAGACAGTGAGGAGAATTACTACTGAGATCTTGGGAGATAAAGGGTTAAGATTACAGACCACGCCAAACTATTGTCGATTTTTTTTTAACCACAATGTCGACGTCGAAATTTCCGAGTCATCCATGTTGGACCCTTTAACCCCTAGAGTTGATTAACATGTTAATTCTCCCCATTATATGTACACACTATCCAGCATACAGGCAATGAGAATATTTAAACTTGTCAAGTAGAGGTTGTTCTCTTGATCTGACACCAAATTCTTAAAACTGACTTAAAAGGAAATGTGTAGCAGCTAGAGGGGAGAATTTAGAATCAGATCTTGGGATTTAAAGGGTTAAGAGCTGGTAAAGGAATCGCATGACGCATGGACGCGAGCAGCGTTGTTTATGCTCTTATCCCAAGCGGTAAATTGGCCAATCAGACTGGGACATTACTGTCCCTTGTAAAATTTGGATTTGAGTTGTGTAGATGAAGGAAACGCCTAATTTCAGAGACGCCATCGTTCAACTCTTTACCGAATTTGCCTTGTGAAGACATCTTAGACTACATACAAAAAACCCACAAATATTTCCAGGCTCGTTCAAATGTTAATTTCTGTCTAGAGTGAATTTCTTTACGAAAACACCGTTTCCCTTGTAGAGTTAACATTTGGCTCTGTCGTGTAATTCGACCTATATGAACACGTAAATTGCAATTTTTTCCCCGATATTTTCCAATTTTCTGACGTTACTCGAACTAACATTGAGGTTACTTTGAGAAGAGGCTATGAATAAACAAACAACCGCTACATACGTTTTGGAGAATTTCATCTTCATGTTCTTTATTTCCAGAAATAGCCAGGAGAAAATTAATGATATTACTGTCATCCCAAGCATTATCTGTAATCAGAGGAACAATCAGCATTAAATTAATTTCATTGTTCATTCGTAATTGTTTTTCTGCAGAGCAATGTTAATGAGTAGTACTGGAATATAAAGAGTGTCGTGTCTTAGTATACGTTTTTGAAACATTTTAAATTAGCATGTATAGCATGGACGTCGAACATACATGTCCGATGTAGTTATAGAAATCAATTTGGTGTCGATTATATGAGAAGGTAAAGGAAAAGCGACTTAAGTTTGTTCCTGGTTTTATCTTTACGTTGGGTGAAAAGGTTTGCACCAATCACTCTATAAATTTACTGTCTTTTCTGGCTCAACGGAAGTAATCTTTCTTATATTCAAAAGAAAAGGAAAACTTACCACCAAATTTTCATAAATATTGACCGCGTCGAACCCAAAACCGGCCAAAACAGCATTGCCTTCAGTGCTGATACAATTCAATTTGGACTCGTAAACACATTTTAGGCGGAGGTTTTGTAATAAGGCTTTGGTGATAGCAGAATAACCGTAGAATTGTGGGTTGATGTAGAATAGTAGGTTGTACCTAAGGTAAATAAAAATAGACACCATTAGGAGAAATTAAAAGTTCAGAGCTGCAATAATCGTGGTTCTTCACAGTTAAGCCTTCGTTGTTTCACCTCCATCACAGGTAACTTTCCGCAAAATTTCAAGCCGATTTTGTTATAAGATTATGAAAAATACTCAAACAGTTCGATACAGAATATTTTGTTTTCTTATGAGACCAAATTCTCCTCAATAATCTACGGGGAAATATTTTAGTAGTAATGACGTTGCTATTCCAACACGCTGTTACTCTGGTGTCGTGTTTTATACCTTAACTGAGGCGTTGACTGATATGTCAATGAAGTTGTTAAGTTGTTGACGTCGTTATCTTAACGACTTCGGCAAATTTCGGACTTCGTTAAGTTTATGACGTCGTTAAGATGACGAAGTCGTTGAAGGAGCAAACTTGATGATATGTTAGTGAAGTCGATAATTTTTCACTCACCCAGCCGGCATTTGAGGTCTGGGTACTAAAAAGCCCCCCGCGAAGCCTCCGATGGCGGATACCATCGGACAAATGCGACTAGCGAATCCCGGATGTGCACAAATCACCATCATGTAGACTGCAATCCAGGTTTGGTTTAAAACCAATGAGATGATTATTAACAAGAAAAATGTCTTCAAATCATACGACGTCATGACCTGAGGAAAGAAGAAAAAAAATCAGGATATATACATTTAATTTGTTTATTATCAATTTTTTCACATACAATTTTTTTTTTATGTTTATCTCAGCCACACAGGAGAGAGATACATTCACTGACAAGGGAAAGCTTATCGCTTTATTCACCCGCTGTCTCTGAATTCGATAATCGGTGTTTTGGGACAAAAATGCTGGAAAATGTGTTTGGCATGCTGCATCCCGAGAAGAAGTTTCTACTCATGGAGATTATGGACAGGATGGAATGTCAATATCCACCTATTACGTGTGTGACGTCAATAGAACAGAAATATCTTTAAATGTCCTTGTTCTTTGGTATTTTAATTTTAGTCGAGAGAAAGGGCAGTCGGTGGTGACAACGTGTTAAATTGGACCCGAAGTTTTCAAAAATATTAGTTTTTGAATTTCGGTTCGCATGCCCCAACTACTTCTTAAGATTTGACTGTTAAAATGATCATGGTGAAACTTTCCTGTAAACAGTTTAACGATCACTCTTGAAGGCGTAAGCTGAGGCATGCATACGAAAAGGCAACTTTATAAGACTAATAGTCTTGTAAAAAGCTTGTAGCTCTCGTTATGCTTGTCACTGCAGTTTGCCTCGCATGTTCATGAACACTTCTGCTTGGTGACGTACGCGCTTGCGCACGATCATTCATGTATGACATAACATGCAAAATCTGCATTATTTAAAATGCATTCTATGCGTGGTATAATAAGCTGTTTCTCATAATTGCAAAGGGATAACTTAACTCCGAGATATAATTACTTTGGACACTTCTTCAGAACAACGGCTATGACGTTCTATCGCCCGTCTTCTGCTAATGTTTTTATGCCATCTTGCAAACCAACATTTACAAGGGAAGGGGAGGGAGACGGTGACCTAACAAGAGTGTCTAAGAGTGGACATTCAGGCAAAATCGATGAGGATACTACTTCAGAACAACGTCTATGATGTACTTTCGTCGCTCTCCCTCTTCAAATTTTGTCAACTGCCAATATTTCTAAACCATCTTGCAGACCAACATTGAGGGAGGCAAGGGAGGTAGTCGGTGTCCGGGAGTGTAGCACAACCGGGCAAACTTGTAGGTCTTATTTTTAACGTTACCCAGATTTGCGTAACCTACCAATAAATAAGACATCGCCGAACGGACTAGAATTGGAATCACACACAGAGCAGCAATGCGCACGTATGTCTGAATCACATTCTCATATGACCGACCGCACCCATCAGCACGTTCAAGGTGATATATCTGCAGGCACAAAAATACAGTAAATGTCTGCTTGTCATTAAATTACGCGACTAAGGTCTTGCACAGAGATAGTGGTCTGTTAGCCCCGGCGGAGACGCATGACCCTTAGTCCCCCCCTCCCTTTCTTATTCAGACTTGAACCCCAAGAGGGCCCAAGAAGGTGCTTATTTCAGAAAATCTTCCTTATATAATATAGTAACACTTATACAGTACGACAGGAAATCCTTAGGATGATTCCTCAGAAAATGAATTTATCGAACACCTTTTTTTCAACTTTCCTAAACAATAAGAAAGATAGGTCACCGTGCTTGTGTAGGAGATAAAATGGGCCAAACTTACTCCTTACAAAAATCATTTATGCCTGTACTGACACTTATCGCGCGAATCATTTGATCGGTTCACGGTACATTTTGACATTTTGCTGCAGCTGGAAGCAAGGTTTTTTTAAAGTGACACTCAAGGAACTTGATAGATAGAATTTCTCGAGCGCATGGAGCAATTTGAAATGCATGAAAATTTAAAGAGCATACACGCAAAACGTTCCTCGAGTCGTTCTTTTCAAGGTCATGATTTGCATCCACGAGTAACAGGCTTTGTGCACGCTTTTCAGCCATATCTTTTTTTCCCTTCGATGAATTTTTCTTGGTTTGTCCAGTTTAAAGGGGAAAATTTATACACCAAAATTATGGAACAAAAAATATAGGTCACCGTGCTCGTTCACGAGCTAAAGATCATCCTACCTCTTTACCTGGTCCTTTTAGTGGAAAAACGACACCGTGTTCTCGCGCGCGCCTATTCGCCCGATTACGTGATTTTTTTGCGCAGTACAGGATGCGCACTGAGGAATCACCTTAAAAAATATCGTAATGAAAAAAATTTAATACAAAAATCAGAATGCTCAATCTACTCACATTTAGAGCTTTGTTTAGATGCGCCATTAGAACTGAGCTGAGAAACAAGGGGCTGCAGCAGCAATAGACGCAAAATGCTGACATCAGCAAAATCCCATCTTTGTCCTGCGCCCGAAAGTAAATTGTTCCTGATGGGAAAATTATGTAACACATTAAAAAAGGTTTGTGTCCAATATTTCATAAATTTGTATTGCGTGATAGGCAATGAGGGCGAAGCCTGAATCATCAAAGACGCACAGAAATCAAAGTTTGCAATCTCTGGTCAGACAGCTTTACAAGTAGTATATGTGGATGGTTTCGATAGCATTCTCAAATTTGGCCTTTAACCAATGTCAGTTCCTTCCGATTCTGACAAGAAATAATCACTTTTCACTCGACATCTTAAAATATAGTAGTTCTTTGGTACTTATTAAACGTCCTCGATTTCATGGTCTCTGATCCAGGTTAGTGCGCTAGACTCCGGGTCAAGAGGTCTGGGCTCGAGACCTAGCCAGGTCGTTGTGTCGTTTTCGTGGGCAAAAACACTTTGATCTCCCAGTGCCTCTCTCCACCCGGGAGCGTAAATGGGTGGCGGTGAGTTGTCAGGGAAGCCTGATGAAATGCTGAGGGGTAACCTTGTAATGGCATTTAATTCAGGGGGAAGTAGTAATACCCTTAGCCACTTCATGCCCATACTCGGGACCAGTGGCTGAGTGGGCCAGATCATTACCTCACCCTAAAACAGGTGTGGTCAAACATTATTCTTGACAGGGGTAGGGCATACCTACCTACTACTAATCCAAACAAGAAGAATATCAGAGGAAAATAGCAAATTTGTGCAAGTGTTTGACTCAGGGAAGTTCGGCCTTCCAACACAAATATTCTGTTAAATGTTCCTGCATCGTTTGTCCTGCCAAGAAAAAAACAATGATTTGCTATAATAACAGGCTTTGATGAGACTCATTGCAGGCTTTGAAGTGATTCATTCACGCTTTTTTAAAACTCTGAAGAGATACGTGAAAGTTCGAATGTTGTTTTCAAATGTGCTTTAAATTCGACTATGCACGAAGCCTTTTTCAAAAAGCCTTTAAGATTTATGAAACAGGAGACAGACTTTGCTACGTCGCGGGTAAACGGCAAGGTTACTAACCAAGATTAAAAAGGGCCGCCTCAAATCATCAGCTCATTTGACGACAGTATTCGAAAGGGCAAGTTACTCTTATGAATCTCGAAACATGGTCAGAATCATATTTTCAAAGGCACTTTTTGATTGCGAACATAAAAAAATGGTGTCTGATGCCTACATCTCGTGTAAATGCTGGTTTGGGTAGCGTGATAGCTACACCGACGCCAAATACCTACTCCTCTTCGTCGGAGTTCATGTTTTGCATAGTAAAAATGTTTCTTGCGTCTTCCTGTGCCTTTTTGATAGCTTCCTGGACTGCCTGTGGCTCACCACTTCTTTGGTAATAATCCAGGATGGCTCGGCGAGCCTCACTGCAGTTCATTATATCCATAATTGTGTCTGGATAGATAAGTAAATCGTATGCTTTTCAATTTAAGAATTGTCCATTCTTTACCTTCATATATGAATTCCACCAAATTTAAACTTGAGGACCACTTCATATTTTTTGCGGGGGAGGGGGGAGTGGCGGAGGATTTTGTAAGGATAGGAGGGTTCTTGAGGTGGAGCGAAGTGGGGGATCAGTCGTCGCTAACAGAGTGGCGAAATTAAGAGCTAAATCCTGTTAGCGATGCGACCAAATCTTTGCCTGTCTCTGTTTTCTTTTTTGAAAGATTGAAAAGTTGAGAATTCCAACCTATATTAAAAGCGAACAACATTATGAGTAATATGATCGAAATACTCCCTTAACCAACGAACAGAACGGCTTCCGATCCAGTGTCTAAAAGCCAGACGCAAATTTATCTAAACGGCCAATCAGAACCAAGACGTGCATCTCAAGGAGCCAATCAGAACTCAAAGAAAAAGCACGTCTTTTCCATGGCCTTAAGCGCGGAAAAACGCAAGCGACCAACTCGCAAATAGTTTTGATTTTTCATGTTGTGCGATATAAAGCTAAGGTGCGAGTTTTTCAATTAATCCTAGAACGAACTAAATCAAAACCAATGTCAGACCTCGGATAACTAATTGCTCCAACCTTAGGGTGGACCTTGCAGCTTACCTGCAGGGTTTTTGGCATCAATTTTTGGCGCTTCTTCACTGAGTCGAAATTCTTCAGTTGTTGACTGCAGATAGGCTTTAAGAAAGAGAGTCGGGGCTGGTGTAGGCTCGCCGTAATACGCCACCTAAAGTCATGAGCGTGACGGTTGATAAGCACGTAAAAGGAAGCCCTCCTTATTTATCTTCTAATAATTTTAATGGATATAATTCTAAAAATATTAGATTTTACCATGAACATTATCTATGCTATTGAAGCTGGAGTCAGTGTTAGGGGTGTGCGTGTGTATGTATGGACGGAGTTCACACTCCATCATCATCATCATCATCATCATCAGCATCATCATCATCAGGTCGAGCATGCTCGGTTCACACTTAATTTGACCTCTTTGGAGGAACCACCTTAGGACGAATGTTAAGTGGTAAACCTCCCCCCCCCCTTCCCCTTCGTCCTCGTTTACAGGGAAGGTTTGCTCACCTGACCATCATACATAAGGATAATCTTGTGGAAAAGATGGAAGATTTCCACCCTCGGCTGATGTATAGTGAGAATCACTAGTCTGCCTGTCTCAGCAACAACATTGAGAAGATTCAACAGCTCCAGGGAAGATGATGCGTCCAGACCTGATTTTAAAGAATGTACGTTAATTTGAGCATTTTGAAATTAAACAAGGGTTAAATGATTCTATAGTATTGGGATAGTGAACATCATAACTGCAACACGAGATCCAGTGACAATGTTCGTGAGACTGCCTCTAACGAGAAGTGGGGTCTCTGGACTTCCCCAAACTTTGCGTCCAAGGACTGAAATAACTTGGATATATCCGTCAGAACGCTTAAGAATATTTACGAATTAAGAAGGGCTATCTTGAGAATGCGCCTAATTTTTAAAATATACATTTAAAAAATCAAGGTATAAACACATATAAACACGCATTAAAGAGAAATCTAAAATTCGCTATTAAAACAACGTACCCGAAGTTGGTTCGTCAAGGAAAAGCACAGATGGCAGATTTATCATCTGAAGAGCGACACACAATCGACGTTTCTGTCCTCCACTGAGACCTTGACCCACAGACCCACCAACAACTGTATCAGCCAGAGACGTAAGACCGATCTGCAACAGGTAAGTTGTGGAATCGATGGCAAGTTTAAGAATCACAGGAACCACAGCTAATAAGAGACCAGTTTATCATTTATCACCGGGGAAGGGGTGGGGGAAGGTTGAGAGACTTTGGCTGTCACGATAACATTAACTTGATCCCCTGCGAACAGTCTATGTAATATTCCCTCTCATTGTGTCTAAAATCTGACACTATTGTTAGAAAACGGACAGTAGTGTCTAGAATGAAACACTTTTGTTTAAAATCGAACGGTAGTGTATAAAATCAGACACTAGTGTTTAAAATCGGACAACAGTGTCTAAAAGGAAACACTTGTGTCTAAAATCGAGCGGTGGTGTATAAAATCGGACATTAGTTTCTAAAAAGAAACACTTGTGTTTAAAATTACACAATAGTAAACAAAATCAAACAGTAGCATCTTAAATTGAACACTAGTGTCTTAAATAGGACAATAGTGTAAAAAATTCAGACATTAGTGTCTAAAATCAGACACTAATGTCTAAAATCGGACACAAATGTCTAAAATCGGACACTAGTTCTAAGATCGAACACTTGTGTCTAAAATCGGAAACTAGAGTCAGAAATAGATCACTTGTGTCTGAAGTCGGTTAATTGTGTCTAAAATCGGACTCTAGTGCACAAAATCGGATACTAGTGCCTTAAATTGGGGTCTTGTGTCTTACAGCAGACTCTAGTGTTCATACTCGAAGTATGTTATCACGACGAGAAACGGAAAATGAAGAATTAGAAACAGGGAACATGGAGCTTTCATCATTCCTTTGAGGTTCACTTATCATTTGAAAGTAGCAAGAGTGAAATACCTCTGCAAGTATCTGTTCAACGCGTTCAAACTTCTGTACATTGCTCATTGATTTAGGCAGCCGCATGTGAGCAGCGAAAAAGAGATTCTGCCGCACAGTGAGTTCTTCATAGTAAGGCACAGCCAGTTGTAACACGTAACCAATCTTGCGAGCGAACCATTTGTGCACATTACCAAGACTTCTAGGAACTCCATTTATAAACACCGCACCCTGCGAATCAAGAAAACGTTGTAAAGCTTAATCACAGTGTGGAGGCGCGTAGAGAGCAAGTAGTTAACGATCTGCAAAGTAGCGAGGTAAACGTACACTTCTTTTTAGAGCCACTGAGGTAAACGGATGAATAGCGGAATTTCTGTGGGACCAAATAGTCCTTCTCAGACCGTATTTTCAATCGCATATATGGTTTGCATGAGTGACCAGCATGACTGTTCACACAGTAAATGGCACCACAATCTTTTCAGCCGAAGCGCTGCACCTGTATCGGAGGACAGCCAAGAATTTGAATCCTGTTCAAGCTCTTTCTTTACCTTTTTGAGTTTATAAAACTCCCTTCGTTCCAACTGTTTACAATGCTCTTAATTTTCCATTTAAATCTGTATTCTACATTCAAAAACTAGATATTCTAATATAAGCTCCTTAAATATATTTTGACTCCCGTATGAGTTTTCCTATGACGTCCCACGTACCTGGCTGTTGCCTGTTTCTCGCCTTCCTGTCAGCAAATCTAGTAGAGTTGTCTTTCCAGATCCCGAGGGACCCAAGATGGCTACCAACTCTCCAGGATTAAAGTAAACAGAGACATTCTTTAGAATTGGTTTTTGGTTTTGTCCATTTCTGGTCTTCGCCTCTTTTACCTTCACTCTTGGATTGTCTTGACTATAAGAATGACCATTCTGAGTAGAATGTAACTTCATTTTGGTAAAATCTGTTCGCCCAGGCGTTAGAGACATTGATCTCTCAAAACCCAAGTTATCGTTTGGGAAAGAGTCGACTTCTCCAGTTGATTCACTGGAAAGGCTTGTTGATTCCTCCTCTTCGAACACATCATCTAAATCATTTCTCATCATCAAGGAAAATGTGCCTTCTAGTTGATCTGTTTGAACTACTGTAGTCTCAGGAGCCAGCTTGTCTGTAAAAAATTCAAAATAGTCAGTCGGTCTTTCAGTCGGTCGGTCGGTCGGTCAGTTGGTCGGTCCGTCGGTTAGTTTGTCTGTCGGCCAGTTGGTCGATCAGTTGGTCGGTCAGTCGGTCATTCAGTTAGTCAGTATGTCGGCCAGCCAGTCGGTCGGTCGGTCGGTCGGTCGGTCGGTCGGTCGGTCGGTCGGTCTGTTGGTCGGTCGGTCGGTCGGTCGGTCGGTCGGTCAGTCGGTCGGTCTGTCAGTCACTCAGTGAGTGTCTTTTTTCCCCTTTAGTCTCTCTGACAATCCAGTTTAAAATAATTGTCCTATGTCAAGTGTACACTCAAGTATCATTGCGCATTTGGAGCTGATCTGTCCTGGCTAAAATTATGATTAATCCCAAGGTTTAAGTCTCACCTCTGTCGTTTTTCATTTTCTTCTTGTTTACGTCGACTGAGTAGCTGAGTGCTAAACAGGCGATGCTGATTATTTCGCTAGGTTGTGCCGGAGGTAACTGATGTAAAAACGCACATAAAAGTATATTCAAATAAATGTTTTCAAGGTGCAGTTATTACTAACGTGACATAAATGAAAATAGGTGTCCTGGGGTCTTTCTGGTACCAATGTTCTCCATTATATTTCTGGTCGATTGAACCATCGCTGGGAGCTACAGAAAGACTGTGTTAACTATACAAGGCTCTTAGTGGCACTGACCAATCATAAAAATGGAGATATTAGAAGGAAAATAGTGCTTAGGGTAAGCATCGCTGGAAAGCATAAACGAGTAAGTCGTGATGCGCTTTTGCCCGGTAGGTTTTGATTTTGATTTGCTGAGAGGAAGGTGCAATTTTTACACACATTCATAAGGCGAGTGGGAGGCGCGGTGGCTCGACGGTCGTGCGCTCGAGTCCAGTTCGAGAGGTCTGCGATCAATGTGTTGTGTTTTTGGGCGTGACCTCTTACTCTCACAGTATCTCTCTTAGCCTAGGTGGTGGGGGTAACCCTGCGATGGACTAACTTCCCATCCAGGGAGGTTTAGTGATGCTACAAGTCGCTTAATGCTATGGAGACCAGAGTAAGCTGAGTAGGACTCTTAACTCCAGCATAGACTTTACCTTTTACCTAATCACATATGCGTGCAATCAAAGACTGCTCAAGACATCGTATTAAATACTGCTCCATAGCTCACCTCTTTTTGTACTTTTTTAGTTTCAGTATCAGTCAAGTACTGCCTTTGTTTTCTTGACAGGTGATACTGATGCAGCATGAATACGGCCTTCAAACCAAAGCACGTGACTGTGATGGACAGGGACAGAATGATTATGACAATCTTGACCACCTCGACCCAGTTCACCGCAGGATCTATAAAAAACAACTGCTGGGGACACGTAGGGTTGCACTGAGCACCGATACAGCTGTCAATTAGTTTTACGGAAGCGTCACGTGATCTCACCCATGTCGATACAAAATCTTTCATGCTGGTCTTCGATATTTTTGTTGTCTCCCAAGTTTTTCTTCGCACTTCGTTCCTATGTGAAAAACCAGGCAAACATATTAGTAATTGGGGAAAGTTTTACAAAAATAAGAAAGAAGAGCCTGTAAAAAACTTTGGGTCGAACACATGCCTCCTAGATACCATCTGCGCGCCACCACTACCAAGTGAGTGACGAGGCCACATGTTGAAAGCGAGGCAAATTCTCAGGGGTTCTTTGTTATCCGTGAAGCAATATGACCACAAATGACCCTCTTTCCGTTATGTGACTTACATGGCTCAGTTTTCAGAGCAACGTTGCTAGAATCCTAGAGGCGCATTTTCAAACCCCACAGAAGCTGCTGTTTTTTTTCCAAGTTCCTTTCCTGCAATTACATTAACAGAACTGCTTCCCACTTGCGATATGAGTTACTTGCGATCAGTTAAGAGCCAAAATATGATATTACATTCATTTTGATTTTAATTGGTTCTTACTTAGGATCTCTTCGAAGTCAGACTTAGATAGTGTCACCATTAACAACAGTGTGCTTTTTTATCATACAAAGCAAATAAATTCCATATTGCCATGAGTTAATACGGTCGTAGATCACAGATGACGTCAAAATGTGGTAAGAACAAGGGAGTAGCACCCGAGGCGTGGTATGACTGAGTCAGTGCCATTTTAATCACATTTTGACGCTTTCTGTAATCTATTACCATGGCACACGAGGTGGCGAAGGGGTCTCACGTGGTGCACCTGAGTGTGTGGCAACAGATGCACGGAAACATGGGATTTATATTTGCTTTAAACCATTTAAAACTTGTTTTAAATAAAAGTCGCCAAATGAAAAATTAAAAATGAGTTTAGAGTCACAAAACAAATTTGGTGTCGTGAAATCAAAATCAAAGCAATCACAACGACCAATCTAAGTGACGGGGAAAAATTGGTGAAAGAGATAAAAAAACTGGATTAATGACAGTGTGTGAGCTACGGCACACGTCCCTCTCGTAACCCATCAACAGTCCAATGATGGCATATTAGGGTTAATTTTGGGTTAGGGGAGGGGTAGGTGCTGACATTGATCCGAAAACTTATAATAAATGACTCACCTAAATTTTGCATTTCCAACTACAACTTCCATTGAAGGAGAAAAGATCCCATTCTCGTCCCACAAACTTGAGGTGGCAAAATAAATGTGTTGAAAACATGCTGGTGTAAAGAAGCTCACATTCAATGACTGTTCTTCTGATGACGATAAAGATTCATTCATCGCACCGCCGTACATGTTTATAGCAGATATGAAATCTGCAGAGTGCTCATTTGCCGTTTTTCCTTCGGCTTCTAGTGTCTTAACAACTTCACCAAACATGTAAATATCATACATGCTTGAGATCAAAAGTAACGGGACTCTTGCGGGATAATACCCGCGCGCAATCATGCATGGTGCTGATGGGCAACAAGTGTGACCACGCGAATAATCTAAACAAGCAGGCGACGAAATATTTGCGAATGATGTGAACTTGGGATTCACTCTGCCCTGGAGACTACCCTGAAAGTCGATAAACCAGGCTGAGTCGATTAAAGACAAAAGGCTGGCGTTTAAACGATGTGTTTCCACTACGTACTTCAAGACCCAATCCGCGTGATTCAGAATACCAATTCCCCCTGCGCTACTTCCCGCAAGAATGATCTCCTCGGCGTCTGTCAAGTTATGAAGCTGTAGCAGATCCATGAAAACCGAACGAAAAATCGTCTGTCCTCTAAAACTGAAGTTATCGACGGACGAATCGTTCACAAAACGGAACGGTTTGTTGGGATTAGTTTTCAAGCCAAGCCAAAGATCACTGCTGCAGTATGGAACGAGAACGTGATTGTATCGAAAGAAAGCTGGGTTTTCGCTGCCAGACGCAGAGAGTAGATCTCGTCCAGTAATTCTATCAGGCAGCTTGTTCGAAGTCATCAAGATCGTTGAATTTTTACTCAAGTAACGTCTGTTGCAGTCTGCGAACGAGGAACAAAATCCGCCACTTTCGAAGAACACAATCCATTTCTTCGATGTCTTTGCTCCGATATAAAACGTGGCTCTAGAATTGTCATTGCAGATAGCTTGAGGTTCACTAATGTTATTCTTGAGTAACTCTCTTGCGGCCGTTAATGTGTCCACATTCGAGGCAAGAAATACAACGAAGAAAACAGGAAACCAGCGAATATTTTCAAAGGGCATTTTAAATCAGTCTGGGGTCATTCCGTTACCATCATCACATTGCAAAACATTCAAGAAGACAACGGACAAAAGCACTCACGTACGAGAGCAAAAGGTCCTTAAAATAAAGACGACACGTGAATTTCGTAAGGAGGGAGCCGTAATACGTCAGTTTACCATATTCATTATTCATAAATTTACAGCCTATTTGTTACGGTTAAACCCTTCCGGCCATACCTCACTGAATAGGCAAAGTAAGGAAAGAAACCGTTTTCAAAGGTTGAGATGACTGTAAATAAGAAATAGCCAGGGAACATTAACTATTAACGAACGTTTCACAGATTGCAAAATACGTGTTTTTTTTTTCTTCTCGCAAACAATATCATTGCCTGCGGGAAAATTTTTACTCATTATTTAACATGCGAACAATGACTTATATTGACATATCCGTATTTTTGTCTAGCCCATAATGAAAACTCATCAAAGTGACCCTTAACTTTCCTTTTGCTTGATATTTTTCTTACATCCGAGTGCGTCATTAAAGGCTGTCTCAAAAGTTCCCATCAAGGCACCCACGCCGACATTTAAAAATCACGAAATCACGGGGACTCACTTCTGTTCCCGAATAAAAACGAACTTGCATGGGGCGATTAACAGAAAATAATGAGCGACACGCAATGTGAAAAAGTGCCTTTGGACTGTAACCAAAAATACATTTGTGGTGAAATAAAATCTGGGTGTGAAGTTTTCTAGAGATTTCCTTTGCTGATCAACCTTTTCCTTTTTTTTTTTGGCTATAACGGCAGAAATCCGTCACACATCGTTATTAACTCAAAAGGATATATCGGCTTTCGCTGTGTTGTACAACTAAACAGATGTACGTAAAACCAAAGCCTAGTTATTAAACAGACTGGATAATTGTGTTCCATTTGTTTAAAAAATAATTGTTTATTTAATATTTAGTAAGATATATCCTAAAAGTAATACAATTATCGGTTTACCCGGCCGCAGATTAGTGGGTGTTCTAACAGCTGTTAAAGCTTGTAAAACAATATATGAACAGGAGCCCATTACTTAAGTATTGGGCTCCTTTCATGACGTACGTCACATCGGAAGGGCGGCATAGTATTTAGCGCGTTGTGCTGCGCAGCTTGGTGGATGATGTGGCAAAGGTTCGAAATTGACAGGGGTTCGAGTCCTCGCAAAAGAGACAGATCAGTGTTTGTTCCAAACAGGCGTGAGGCCGGAAGTCATCTTTCCTTGAAACTAGAGTGAATTTTGTTTTCTCTACATTTGAGGACTGTGTGTCTATAGGGGTCAAGTACTGCTGTTTTATCCCACGTTTTGTTTTCAAGTTGTATCATTGTTGGGTTTGGCGATTGATGTGATTTTGGTGATTTAAGCAATTAGCATTTTGGTGTGTTATTGTAAACTCTAAGTAAATAAAACATGCATGGCTGATGATGCATTAAGAATGCCAAGTGGCCTGCATATCCATGAAGACACTTATAATGATGATCCAGAAATAAGCGACAGACAAGTACGAATTTTTTGAGGTTCGATAGCTGCCATTACGACCTCAGTCTCGTCATTTTTTTAACTGAGGTACAAAATAATTGTAAATAGCGAGGCACGGATTGTTGCTTTATATTGAATATGTCACTAAAGAAGTTTGGCTTAAAATATTTCAACAAAGCATTTAAGCTTTTTCTTAATTACATAGGAATGTCTTTTGTTAAGAAATCATAAACCTTCTCAAACCTCTCTTGCCTTACTAAAACTTTTCTTTCACTGAATAAATTTCGATCGCCATAGGCTCCAATCTCAGGTGAAACTGTGTCAACATAAATGTTCTCATACACAGTCTTCGCCTCATTTCACAGCAACGTCACAAAAATACTTCTTCTAAATAACGTAAAGCCACAACAAATTTACTTTTCTCTGGAAATTTTGACAATAAAAATCTGCGATAAAATATTATAAAGCATGACACGACGTTTCGACGTTTCCAGAACGTCATTATCAAGTAAACTAAAATAATAAAATCGAGTATATATATAATGAAGCGGTGAATAAATTACAAAGCGTTAAAA